>NC_066618.1:194698826-194730766 GCF_025201925.1 Gopherus flavomarginatus
GCCCATGCTATGTGGCAGGCAACAGGAAAAGGGGGTGGGAGGAACATTGAAAAAATTGAACATTGAAAAAAAAATTCCACACTGGGCTAATTTAAGGCACAAACACATCTGTATAAAGCAGTTTTTAAACCAAGTGAACATAGAAAGAATCAGAAATGGAGCTTTCAACTATCTGAGCCCAAGAACTCAGCACAAAAAAAAGCGGCTTAAGTGTACATCAGTCTGGGAAAATAAGCAGCCCTTAAAATACAAAGGTTCTTTTAGGCAGTATTATTTCTATTGCTCAGGACATCCCTTGCATTCTGAACCTGTGTCATGGCATGGTGTGGCTCAGCTAGGCTAGCCTCTTTCTTTTTCCTTCACTGTATTATACTCTCCCTCCTACTGGCACCTTTTCATAATCATACTTTAATGAGTTGCTCATTGGTCACTTCCCTGCCTAATTTAATGCAAACTGCTTTTATATTTTTAATTATTTATCTGTAATTTCCTTACTAACATAATCAAAAATACTGAAAGGCACATCTTAATAAGGCCAGCAACAAACAGGAAATTACTAGTTTGTAAGGTAAGCCATTTTGGAGATGTTACAAGTAAACAAAAGACAGAACAATTGTTAGAAGCAGGGCTGGCTCCAGGCACCAGCGGAGAAAGCACATGCCTGAGGTGGCACATGCTAAGGGGTGGCATTCCGTCCATTCTTGGGGCAGCAAAAATGGTAGAGCTGGCCCTGGTTAGAAGTGAACTTTGTAGAGGCAGCTTTTCAAAAACTGATGTTAAAACACCTTGTCTTTTTTAACCAAAATTTCCCAGAAAACCTTTATCCCGGAATGAGATGTGGCATGTGAAATTTCATAAAGACAAATTTATATTTGTGGTGTGTATGTTTGCTTGTGTCATCTTGACTTTTAACGGTAAAGCTAGATTCATCCTAATGATAGAATACCATACCATAGTAAATCTATTTATGAGACCATGAACTCTTGGGCCAAGAGAATCTCAACAAAAATGTCATAGGTGTTATTTTTCATAGGTGATGATTTTAACATTTGATTGTAATGTCCTGGAAAGATCCCCCTTGTGTTTGATCAACAATGCTCGCCATGAAATTTCAGCGAAAAACAAAAATACAAGTGCCATGATTGAAATCCCAGCTGCAAAGTCAATGGCAAAAATCCCATCGACTTCAGTGGGGCTACCTCCAGACTTTTTAAACATTGGCAATAGACAGCATCCATTTCAGTCCTTCCTCAGGACTTAGTGCCTCCAGGGACAAGATATCTGGGGCAATTTCAGGTTGATGGCTGAAAATGCAGGATGTTTAAAATAGGATCTTATTAAATTCTTTAGTTTACTACTGAGACGTTGCTTGTTAATGGAAGGCTCATAGTAACCTAAATGTATCGTCACTATAATAGATATTTACCTTCTGTTTTTCATTACCCTCTTTTCTCTCTTCCTCTCCCCTCCCCCGTTCCCCACTTGCACTCTACATTATAAACAATAAAATCGTTTCTACAATGGGTTTGATTATTTGTCTTAAAAAGATGTCATTGTCATACAATTAGAGAAAATAATAAAACAGTGGTTTGGCATTTATCAGGGGAGGTGTATGTGTGTGGCAAGCTTGGAGGATAGAGTGAGTGCAGCAGATGTCAAAAGAGATAAAACACTTTCTTGGGAAAAAAAGGGTCTATTAGGACATGGGAACTAATGTATGTGTCAATCCATTAAGATTTAGCATTAAGAGCTCTTTTTTTTTAAGGTAAGATAAAATGAATTGCAAATACATTAACAATTGATCCATAATCCATTACTGAATGCCTGTAAAGGCATATGAACAGCATTGGTATCTCTTCAAATCCACTGCCATTCCTGGAGCTCAGTATTGAGAAAGAGAGTTGCTTTGCTCCTGAAAATCTAACGACCACTTTTGCAATGTCACCAATTTTTTCAATCATCCAAATACCACCAATTCAATTAAGCTCATAAACTTCCTACCCATAGTTCTCCAGGATAAGCAGCTCCATTTAAAAGTGAATGCGGACGAGCTTGTGCTGTCCATGTGAAATATTGTTCAATCAACAGCCAAAGTTTTACTTGTCAGTTTTGATATATCTGATAATAGCTGTAGGTTGTTTTGCAATGTCCAATGTTCTGTGAAGATGGGCTTTTCATATTCTTTATTGTTTTTTTCTGACAAAATGTTGCCTCGACTTTTGCAGTATTGTGAAATGAAACTAGTAAAAACAATATATAATTTAACCCTCATAGACCTAGCTGGACTGCAGATAAGCATCTTTCCCAGGCTTATGGCTAATTTTGGTCAGGATATAATGAATTCCTGTTCATTGATCCTTTATAAGCATCCTCAGTGACTGAACATAACCCCACACACAGTGGGCACTAATTCATTTGTGCCCGTTTTCATTCTGTTTTAATCAGCATATGACACTCTTGAAAATCAAACCCATAATTAAGCTTCACAGTCAGTCAGTTTTGGCAAATAATGCAAAAAATAAAAACATGATTTCCTGGTGTTGTAGATAGTTCTGTAGTCATCTTTCTAGGTACACTGTGCATTTATACTCTTGGTGTCTGGTGATTTATTCCTTCCTAATAGAGTTTTGTTTCTTTTTTTTTTCTCATCCTCTGTGCAGAGATTACACTATGTTCAGATTCAAGTATGTCTTTATTTTTTACTAGTGGGAATACACTTTTTAGAAATAGCTGTTTATTACGTATATAGGTAGAAAGAAAAGGTACACATGCACAAACACACATTCACAAATCAACTTAATAAGCACCTCTGATAAATAGCACAGCTACTTAATTGGGACATTTGCTTAGGAACAGATTCAATGACCCCAATCAGTGAATTAATGACACACCTAGTTGTGAAAAGTCCATTTAAATAATATGCTTGGTGTTGTCTACAGCCTATTCACAGTAGTTAACAGGTGTGAATTGGTGTTCATAGCATAAATTTCCTGCTGCTTAACTTTGTTCACTTCAGGTAGCTTCTCTACTTTTATCAGAGGGGTAGCCGTGTTAGTCTGGATCTGTAAAAGCAGCAAAGAATCCTGTGGCACCTTATAGACTAACAGATGTTTTGGAGCATGAACTTTCGTGCATGCATCTGATGAAGTGGGTATTCACCCACGAAAGCTCAAGCTCCAAAACATCTGTTAGTCTATAAGGTGCCACAGGATTCTTTGCTGCTTTCTCTACTTTTATGGTTGCTAAATGAATTTGTTGCATGATTTTCCTTAAATTTATCGGAATATATTAATATTTTTGTAACAAGTTTATTAACAAAGAGAAGGGATTATTTAAAAGAAGGTTCTCTTGGAGGACACTTGTTATTTCACAATGGACTGGCAGGATGACACTCTTGTACATTATGCATAAAAATCCTTACGCTATTAAAGGAAGAGTTGATTTCCTAGATTAATTGATATAATGATTTTAGATACAAGTGTTACCTGTTTCCTGTAACTTGTTGTGGGTTTCATTGTTCAAATGAACTCTGCTGATACCACTAGCCACCTTTAGAGATATGCAAAATATATAATGTCAAAGGTCCCTTGTACCTCTCCATAAATGAACAACTCTGCCTTAAAAAATCGCATTGTTTCACCAAAATCAACAGATCTGACAGATCCTCATGTCCCTGTTCTGGTTTGTCTCTTCAGTGTTCGATTTCTACTACCCATAGAGTTCAGATTACAAATTACACAAGGCTGGCTCTAAAACAATATAGGCAGCTGTATTTACCTGTGGATCAAGCTGTGGTTCAAACTTTTCCCTCATGATTGGTGCTATGTAGAGGCTGTAACAGTGAGTTGTTTTGTTTTGTTTTTTATTTTTCCCCCATCCCTATGATCCTTATCTCTTAAACAAACAAAATTGCAGAACCAGAACATAATATCTTTTATTGAAGTAAATAGAGTCCTTTTCTCTTCTCCTCCTAAATTTCTTAATGTTTACTGAATCTTTAATGGCAGCTTTCCAGTTAAATAAAACTGTTGTACTACTTTCTATAAATTGCCATCAACAAAATCTGACCAGATTTAGAACACATTGTAAAACCTACTTTTTGAAAAAACTTTTCCACCATAACTGGAAGGTTGTATAGGTACATTAACCCCACACAGAGCTTTTTATATTCAGGAGATGATACAAGGCAGAATAATCTATGTTCAGGTGAAATGATAATTAAATTTACATATGCAGTACTTATATATATATCAATGATGGGTGCTCTATAGAACCTTATGATAGTGTTAAATTTCAATTTACCGTTCTTTCCCTGTACATCAAAAGATCTACAGTACAAGTAAAGATGAGGAACAAATTACCCGTGTCTGCCATATCTTAGCCAGTTGATTGACTGATTGGATGGTCCTTGCAGAGCATGTTTTAGCTAAAGATTCATCTGTCACAGTTCGGGTTGCAATCCAGACAAGTGTACAGCTGCAACTCTGATTCCAGACATCCACTTGGCCTCAGTTACTACTTACAGGGTAACCCCAACTCACTCCTAGTCTTGGATTTTCCCCAGAAAACCCATTTGTTCTGCACTATCCAACCCTCTCATGGACAGTTCAAATATTAAGGTTTGTTGCCCCTGTAAGGAGTCAATATTAAACAAATTGTTACTTTAACTGGAGTTACCAAACAGTTCAGTTTCACCACAGCAGTGGATTGGTTTAGATTAATAATAAAACAAGTTTATTAACAAAAGACTATATGATTTTAAGTGAATTCAGGTATAAACGATAAGTCAGAAATGTTTACAAGAAAATAAAAGTGAAAACATACATGTAAAGGTCTAAAACAATCTAGCAAGTTTTGGGTCAAGGTTTTGTTTAAGATGGCCTTTCTCACTCACAGTCTTCCAGCAAGATGGTGACTGACAATCTCCCCACTGAGGATCTTTCCCAGAGCCCCAAAGGTGCTGGTGCCTTTGTCTTAGCCAGTGAAAAAGATAATTTGGGGTTCTCAGCCCCTTTCTTTCACAATCCAGTGAACTTTGAAGTGGATTCTTCTGAAGGGCACCCTTCAGAGTAAAGTTTAGCTGAAAAGCAAAGAAGGTGACATGGAGTCTGGTGATGAAGGAGGCCCCATGCTCTTTCTTCCTTTGCTAAAATGTAAATTATTCTGTTTCCTGCCATCTCCTTCTCCTCCCGGAGGACTCTGTTTACTATTTATATGTTAATTGAGGTAAACATTCATTCCTTTGTTTAGGATAGGCCTGTTTAACAACTTTTGCCTAGGCAGAGGCTGTCTGATTTTCAAGTGTGCTAATTACATCATACAGGGGAAATTCATAACTTTGCATACACTGTTGATATATACATTTCAACATGATATTATTGACCAGTGAGTTATTAGTTTTCAAAAGATATTGCACAAGGCATATTTTGTACAAAGATTATTACAATGGTGTGTAGAATATGAAGACAGGGATTCTTTCAGTCACACCATCTCAAACACCAGGAACCAATGGGTTCCTATTCTAACATCAACTCAAGATGTGAAGTATCAGAGGAGCAGCTGTGTTAACCTGGATCTGTGAAAGCAGCAAAGAGTCCTGTGCACCTTATAGACTAACAGACCTATTGTGAACAGATGTGAAGACTGTCAAGTTCATTGAAGGGTGGCAGAAAGTTGCACAAACCCATCTCTGGAATATTGGTGTAGAACGTTATAAAAGCTCCCTCATCCTGCTCCAATTCTTTTCTGACATCAGTGGTAAATCAACCTGAATCCACAAAGAGTGGGCAAATAGGAGATTATACCCTTGTTACATCATTTCTAAAAGTCTGACAAAAAAGATCTATAATGAAAACATACATAACAGAAAAAAAAAAGCTTTAGAACAGGCTATGACTACAATAGATGAGAAAAAACTCTAAAAGGTAGGCTGTATATTACTCAAAAGTTTTTCAAGGTCCAGAATGGAATCTTTTTACAATTTGAGACCTTCTAGGCAATATTTATCTGTTGCAGTCCTGAAGAAGGAGGTGACAGATGGTTGGTCTACATGGTGGGATAATGTGCTCTACAGAGGTGTGATTTCTAAAGCGCATTAATGCACTAACTAAAGCACATTAATTGGTCTGTATATACCCTAGTGCCCTCCAAAAATCACATCCTGAAGAGCACGTTACCCACTGTGTAGACAAACCTAAAATTTGGAATCCCAGACTCTGGGAATTGTTGAGGCCAGGGGTACATCACACAGCAGTGCTTACTTCTAGAACCAATGTTTCTAGAAACCAACTAGTTTCAAAATCAATATTTGCTGTGCGTGGTGAGAGTGTGAGAAGTGTAATGTAAGTGCAGTGCTTGCTTGACAAAGAAAGGAAAACTTACTCTGAGGATGTTTGAGTGTGGAAGTCCATGCCATTTATCGACACCACCTAAAAAGAAAGGCAGGGAAGCAATAGAAACCGTGATTAGACTGTTATCCTTATAGTATAGGTTGATTTTTACAGAACTCCCCTATTAATTCAAATGGCATGTGGAATCATACTGGGATATGGGCTATTGGCAGGACAGTTTTGGCTGATGACAAATCATAATTTCTATTAATATTTGCTTTTTCTCTCTTTTTTTTCTAAGCCCCATTTCCAAGGAGGAACATGTTCAAATAGCTAAAGACAAGCTTTAATTGAAAACCTGAACACAGGCTGTACGTGTCACACTGCTTGGACAGTCACTGTACACAAACATTTATATTTGATGAAAGGAAAGTCCCACTAACCCAAACCAGCTTGATTGGAATCTGAGGTTGTCAAGCACTATTTGTCAGGCATAACTACAGTATGAAGGCAGTAATACACTATTCCCAAACACACAAATGAAGGGAGGTAACTGAGAGACCTAAGGTCCATTCAGCAGTATTACAAGCATTATAGAAGGGATTCTTAAATCCACTTTACTGAAATAAAATTCTGGGCAGTGGATGGTATTTAGCATTTGCTCTTCTCACAGATATTAAGTCAATTCTGGGTGAATTAGCCTTAAATAATCTCGTTCATTTCAATCTCTTCTGTCATTTCAGCACAGACTATTAGGCACAGAAATCACGTAAAATCATTATTGCAGTTAGGATATACATCACAGTATAAATCATTAACTATAACTAAACACACATAGTACATGAATATTAAATTATCTGTGGGTTTTTAACTCTGTCTTTTTAAGGCATATCAGCCCTGCACAACAGTCTTGTTTGTTGTTTGCTTCAACTCAATAATCATTACAGGAAATATAACCTATTCTCTAAAATTTAGAGAAAAATCTTAAATTGATACTTAATGTGAAATAATGTGACTGACATGTGAAGATACCTTACATAGTGTGGCAGATATCATGTTAAATTATCCGTGGTATTGGGAACTTGCAGGTCGTTGACTATCCCAATTTAATTTGGCTAGTACAGGACATTTCTAATAATTAATACTGTAATAACACTTAATGATCTGCACTCATGCAATCTGAAAAAACAGCTAATGGGGCAGTTTTTAGTGACTGAACAAACAGCAAGTTTTAAATTTGTCAAACACTGCTATTTCAGCATTGCACTGCTATGCAGGAGACCTTGCCTGTGGGGCTCTCACTGACCCATTCAGTGCAGACTTGGGCATGACATGGCAGAAGTGAGGGATGTGGTCTCAGGAGAGGTTCTGTTCACTTGGAATTGGATATGGGAGAGCTGCATCAGAGGGAGCCACTAGCACTCCTTTCCTTCCTCCTTTCAGATGTAAGCGCTGTGTTGCCTGTCAGTGGAGAGGGAAAGACGACACTGGCAAATGAGAAACAAGAATAAGAAGAGTGACTCTATTAATCACTTTGATAGGTAGAATTATTAATATGGGAAATTAATTAATTAGTTAATCCTAAATTATATTCCCCACTCTCTACCCCACAACCACTTCCAAAATGATTCTCGTTAGTGAAGAAACAATCTGCAAGTATAGCTGCATTTAGTGGGAATTTTGCCTGCATTAGGACTTCAGGATTTGACTCTCTGAAGATTAAGAAGGGCTATGAAGGATCCCAGACTCTGACGTCTCAAAGAGGTGGCACTCTGAACAGTTTCAGAAATGTTGACCTTTGTGATGGTCAGTAATGGAAAGAGCTTTAGGGATGGAAAATATTAACAACAACAATAATGAAAGCGTATTTAAGAATGAAAACAAGTTAACTCTTCCCTCTGCACTGTAAATTGCAGGTAAGCACAGCATTCCATTCAGGAAGTAGAATATGGCATTCTTTTTAGACAATACAATCCCACCAGAGGTTCCAATTTTGGATGATAAGCTATCATGGTCTATGCTACCATTTCACTTTTGTGGGATTATGCTGGGCTTTTCATTAGAATGCAGACTCTTTTCTCAGGAAGCAGAACTGACATTTTGAAGACCATGAGTTTAGGACTGAAAAAATTACTCAGAAACTGAAAGATGAAGAAGCATCATTGAAATGAAGTAAGAAATTAAACATTGGGCCAGTGTTGTATGCACATCACATTAACTCAGGTAAGAAAAAGGCTAACTGTCTTCTAAGGGAACTAGGTTGGGGAAGCTGTTCAGCCTTCCAGCTGGAAAGGAAAGATCAAACATGGGCTCATTAAGGAAGAGAGTATATTAACAGGAAAGGGCAGTAGTTTAAGAGCTCTCTGAAGGAATGAGGAAGAGTTCTGCTTTCTCTTTTTAGCAGAGGCAAGTATCACAACTAGTACATTCCCAGGCAGCATGAAGACAGTAGGAATAGGACTGTGTTAACCATATCACAGGACTGCACTTTTCACAGGAGACTAATTTAGCACTGTTTATTTTAACTTGATTTTGATTTCTCTTGGCTGAAGTAAGCCTTGTGTTTGGCAGTCAATAATACCATTTGGACCAAGAAAAGGAGAGCTTTAGTTCTGACTCTGGATGTCATCCAGAGCAGAAAAGCCTCATGTCAAAGGTATGTTTTGTTTGTTTTTGTTTTCACCTATTTGCTTGCTCCCAGTGCTACAGCACTAGATTACTCTCTTACTATCAGATTTCTTGTCATGTTACACCAGTGTTAATTTAAAATAACTTCACTAAAGTCAGTGGAATTACTCTAGATTTACAGCCATACCCTGGAGATCAGAATCTGGTCCATTATGTTGATGGCACATCATAGTTGAGGGCTGGATTTTTACATAATAAATCATCAATTTCCAATATGAGTTTTCTGAAACATTCTTACACTGGATTATTTTTGTCTATAAACAGAGAACACTAAGTATAAATTAGAAGTACATTTGTAAATATTAAATCTTCAAGACTGTAATTTTCATAGAATCATAGGACTGGAAGGGACCTCGAGAGGTCATCTACTGCAGTCACCTGCACTCATGGCAGGACTAAGTAATATCTAGACCATTCCTGACAGGTGTTTGTCCAACCTGCTCTAAAAATTCTCCAATGATGGAGATTCCACAACCTCCCTAGGCAATTTATTCCAGTGCTTAACCCCCCTGACAGATAGGAAGTTTTTCCCTAATGTCCAACCTAAACCTGCCTTGCTGCAATTTAAGCCCATTGCTTTTTGTCCTAGCCTTAGAGGTTATGAAAAACAATTTTTCTGCCTCCTCCTTGTAATGACCTTTTACATACTTGAAAACGGTTATCATTTCCCCTCTGAGTCTTCTCTTTTCCAGACTAAACAAACCCAGTTTTTTCAATCTTAATCCTATCTTCTGAAGCACTTGCAGCCCCTCCCAGCTTGGTATTGTCTACAAACTATGCCATTATCTAAATCATTGATGAAGATATTTAACAGAACCAGACCCAGAACTGATTCCTGTGGAACCCCACTCGTTATTCCCTTCCAGCATGACTGTGGACTACTGATAACTACTCTCTGGGAATCATTTTCCAGCCAGTTTTGCAAAATCATCAAGAAGGTGATTATGAATGGTCTTCAAGTGACATTTTAACTTCCACTGATATCTTGGACCCTTCCCAGTCTGGCTTTCAGCTAGGTCACAGCACTGAAAAAGGGCTGATGGCACTGATGACCTCTTCATGGTGATGGACAGAGGTGAAACAATTATTCTGATATTATTTGACCTATCAGTCACAGTTACTCCTAATCTACCTGTGTATCCTGGCAGGAGTCAACAAAATTATGCCAAACTGGCTATGTTCATTTCTGTCCAACAAATCCAAAAAGCCATGATGGGCACCTGCTGCTCCTCCTTCTCCAAAACTCTGATGTGGAATCCCACAAGGTTCAGCCCTGTCACTGATATTGTTCAACATCTGTATACATGTCATTAGGAGACTTCGTGGATATGGGCTGAGATGCCAGGAACATAAGATACATCTCTATATATCTTTCTTTTCTAGGATAGACAGTACGGTCTCCTAGTGCACAGAGGAAACTGGCACTGGGATGTGAAGCCTGACGGAAAGTCAGATGAGTCAAGCTGAACTTAGGAAAGACTGAAGTGATGCCACAGTTGTTGTAAGAGGGAAAATGTCTGGGAAACCCGCAAGTGTCACAACTCATCTTCTTTGGAGGAGACCTGCCTTTCTGAATAAGGCAGTTTGCAGCCTCAGGTCATACCAGGTTGAGGCATTACTGATCCTGGATCCTCAAATAGTGGCAGTCACAAAAATATTTTTTTCCATCTCCAGCTAAAGAGAAAACTGTCAGTTCTTTCAGAAGGTGACCTGGCCATAGTAGTCCATGATGTCTGCTGTGGACGAGAGTTCTTCACTTTATTTGGATCTAGATGAAAAATTCACAAAGATACTGTCTTCTGGAGCATAAGGCAGTGGTTAACTACCCCAACTGTCAAGGACCCCCACCTTGGCTGCAACAATCGTCCAGGGAAATATAGCTAATAGCCCAAAGGTAAACTTGAAAGAGCTGAAGAAAAAGCCTTGAATGGCTCTCAAACATCTTTGGGGTGACATGAAAGAGTCCTACCTGTGCTAGCTCCAGGTTACACTGTAAAATTGGATGAGAGAGAAGAGAAGAAATCATATATACCAGATGTTAATCATGTCACTTAATGCACTATTGGAAGATGTTTGTATGTTATGGTGATGAGGACAGTATAAGACCAATGTAGATAATCAAACTCAGACAACAATAAAGAACCAGCATATTAGAAAAAAACTCCTGTTACTCACACATTCTTGTCAACTGTTTGAAATGGGCCACCCTCATTAACACTATAAAAGTGATTTTTCCTCCCTTGGTGATTTTTCTGTTGTTAATTGAATTGTCTCGTTAGAGTGACCCCCTCAACTGGTAAGGCAACTCCCATCTTTTCATGTTCTATGTATAAATACACCTGTTATGGTATTTTCCACTCCATGCATCTGATTAAGTGGGTTCTAGCCCACAAAAGCTTATGCCCAAATAAATGTGTTAGTCTCTAAGGTGCCACAAAGACTCCTCATTGTTTTAACTACACTAAAGATTAGGAAAAGCACTTTTCTATAACCCATGTACAGCACGTAGATACTACAGTGAGAGGTACTGTGAACATACCAATATACAGACAGTTAAAGAGACATCAAGCTTATGAAATTCTATAAAAAATTATGTTGCTTACAGATGTTAAAATCATACGCAACTTCATTAGTGCATAATGAGGGAAAGATGAGTGTTTCAAAGTTTAAATAATGTAGGACAGATTCTGCTCTCTCACACTGAATAGTAACTTACACATTGAGTGATCAATGGTCCTGTATGTTTGTAGTAAGATACTTCTCAGTGTGAGTAAGGAGAGTGGAATTTCACCCTTTGTTATCATATTACTGCTGTAATTGTAATTCTTTGATATTACACAAACATTTCTGCTAAAGATAATGGTGTTGATTCCCTTTGACAATGATTATTCTTTGCCAGGGTTGAGAAAAAGAGGTCTTAACCATTCAAGTGTGTATATCTCAGATATCTCTGAAGGACATCTGTATACCAAGTGAAGTAGATGTGAAGAGAGCATCAGCACACAAATACCACTGATTTTTGTTCAGAATGTTTTTTTCCAACTGAAACTATTCTCCCAGCATGAATTAGCAAAAGATTTCAGTGTTGCCAGATCTGCAGTTTTTACTGAGGTTTGGCTGAAAATTTTTCCCCCGATCTAGCAATATCCCTCTGGGTCCACTGAAAACCACACAAGCACCCACCCCATTCTAGGACAGAAAAGGAAGCAAACGGGTCACCAGGCTTCCCTGAACATAGCAAAAGATAAGTGACTAAGGGAAGATGGAGTGGGATAGAGGCGGGAGGGACTGATGAAGGGCTGGGGGAATAGCATAACCCAGTTGTCATAAACTGTCCTTAAAACTGAGTTGATATTTGTCAGTTGAAGAGAATTTTAACTCAACCTATCTTAAGGAAGATTCTGCATTCCAGGTGCATTGTTTCACACTGCTGTATTAAATAATTAATAACATTTAATTTGGAGGGTAAAATACCAACATTAACTTATTAAAAATAAATGGCAAAAGACATTTTTTATTGCCAAGACATAAAGTAAATTTCAGCCTTCAGTCAAATGTTAAGAATAAATTATAAATAGGGATATATAATAGGCTATTGGTGAGACTCTGAGCTTTGACCATACTGCAACTAACTCTGTAGTAAATACACCAGAATCTGGTCAAATTTGCAAAAAGTGTCAAGATTAAGTCCAAGGTTATCTTTGAAAAATAGTTACCGATAATTGGCCTGGTTGCGAGAGATGCTGAAGTATGCAATATTCCTATAGAAGTCGTGGGGATTTCAAGGTGCTCAGGATCAATCCCACCATTCTGAAAGAATACCAGATTACCAACAGAAAGTCAAAAACTGTTCCAGATCAATCTTGTGTTTCTTCACATCAGGGATTATCAGAAGCTCTTGAACAGCAACACTTTGGGACAATAATTTCCTGTGTGAACTTTGTTTAATTAAGAACTGAGTGGAGATGGCTATTCCCATTTTACTTCATACCTTTCATGCAACCTGGTATGTCCCCAGAGGGTGCTGCAACCCAGTGTAAATTCACGTAGCTCAAAGGTCTTGATGGCTACACTGATATTAAGGAAGCTGTTCTGAAGAAAAAAAAAGGGGGGAGGCGGTTCACAATATATACACAATCTGTCAGCTCTGAAGGAGTTAAAGAAGCCTGGGTTGCCCTCAGATCTCTCACACACTGCTTTTTCAAACAAGTCAGCTAGCTTATTTAATTATCTTGAACTTGTGAGGTGCTGAGCACTTGTAATGCCTATTGACTTCAGGTGCTCAGCATATCTTAGAATCAGGCCCACATTTTGTGCTGATAAGCTCTCCCTTTATCAGCATTCCATAAGAGTGTTTTATTATGATTATAATTAACATTTTTCATAACAGAAGAGGGTTTTTTTTAAAATGGTCTAATCTGACTGAGCTACCTTTAATGTTCTGTTCTGAACTGTGCAACTTTCCAAAGTGACATCCCAGTGTTATTTGTGTCACTTTAGTTAACTAGCTCTCCTTATAGCACTAATGCATTTACAGTTCGTTATCATATTCATAGTTTCTCCATAACAATCACTGAAATAGCTCAGGCATTTATTTCTGGCAAGCCACAGACTGTTTTGCACTTTGAAATTCATAGATTTAGCAGTGTAGTGTCAGATCATTTTTCATAACCCTTGTTTCCTTGTCAGCATGTCATAGCCAGTAAAGAGCTGCTAGATTAATACAAATATATAAATCTTTTCTCAGCTTCACCTCACTGCTGTTTAATACTACTTTACTAGACCACTGTGCTTACTAGCTTAAAATACCTTCTGTTTGCAGAAACGCATATTTATTATTATTATTGGGGAGTTTTTGTGCGATTTCCCTCAGCACACTCTGACAGGCTGCATAGGACTTTGTCATTTATCATTGTACACAAGATCTGTCAACTTGGGAACAATTTCAATAAAAAAAAATTCTGCATGAAATTACTTTTCACGAGAAGAAACTCGTTCTGACTTTTGTATGTGCAGTTCTGTGTTTATTTATTTATTTTTGTCTGCTTTTTCACCCCCTTTTTCTTTTCTTTTCTTTTCTTTTTTTAATTTTGGCTGTGAAAGGTACTTAATGTACCAAAAACAATTTGTACAAGCATTATTTCACCAATTGAAAGTGTGTACGCCTTGCTGAGGTCTCCCTTATCTAACTGTTGCTAATACATTTTCATGCTGTGCTCTTATGGCTTCATTTTACAGTTGAGGAGATCACCCACTCCATGCTGTGTTAGAAATGGGACCCTCGTCACTCTACTCCACAGAGTGCACTTAACATGTGAACAACAAACAACAAAAAGTTACTGCTTTAAAACATCTTTATCCCTTTATACTCTTTGCTGAAAACTTAGTCTTGGTTTTATAGCTCAGTTTAAAGCCACTGTGTAAATCAGAAATACTTTACCTATCAGACGGAGGGGGGAGTTTTATAACCTGACAGTGTTGTAGTCCAAGCCTTAGAATAATTCATCTCTTTCATCAATTTCCTGAACTAAAAACTTCATATTCTTCTAAAGTCTACAATTATCCATCTCCCTCCTTGCCCAAGATTATAGGTGAGGGAAGGGGGGGGATAATTTTTATATTCAAATGACAAAACTTTTTTTTTTCATTTTTCTTTGATTTCTTGTGTGTGTCTAGTAACAAGATTAGACTCTGAGGCCGGCAGATAGTACAACCAGCTGGGGCAATAATTGCTGTGAAATTATGTTCTGGACAGCTGAAAAGAAAGGATCAGCCTCAGAGCCTCTTGTTTTCCACCCTGTCAGTTTTCTCCCTAGCTATGGATTTGTTGTCATCAGCTCCTGATGATTCCGCTGACACTCCTGTCAGAAAATGAATTTTTCACTCCCCACTTGATTGACTCCATCCATAGGGTGAAACTCTGTCAAAAAGTGCCACTCTCAAGCTCACTCATTCATGCGTTTGCAGTTTCTACACCTACTCTGGACACACAGACAGACAGCAGACATGGCCACCCCTCTCTATTATTCAACATGTCGCTACTTTTTTTTTCCCCAGAACTGATATCACATCAGAGAAGATGTCTTCAACATGCTTAGCGAATGCTTTGAATTTAATTTACTATTATTCAGAGTTCATTTTGTACCACATAATTTTAACAAAAATCTTTGGGGGCTAGGGACTTTTAAGTTACTGTACACAGACTATTATGGCACATATGCTAAATACTGACAAAGTTCTTGATGAAACAATCAGTATTTAAATAGTTTCCAACAATTTCATTTATTTTTGTATAGCATTATTAATTTTAAAAATACTGCATAAACTTTCCCAGGAAATTAGTCTATATTAAATAAAATATAAAGTGATTAACAATTGGAATTGTCTGTTTCCAAGCTAATGCCAACTGATTTTTTTTTTAATTAGGGTTCTGTACACTCCAGATTACTTACCCCAAGTGACTGTGTGTTGGCCACTGGCAACTCAGCAGTCATAGAGACTGCTCTTGATTCTAGGATGTAGTCAGCCTTCTGTGGAAGCCACAGAATATGGTATTACAGTTCACACAGCTACTGACAGACATCTCCCTTCCCTTGCAAAGGAATAAGAAATGTTTTATAAGTGTGAATAGAGCACGCATGGCTACAACAGTGAGTGGCATAATACATGGACACTGCAGTAATGCAAGCATTTTAGCAACCACATTATGAGAAATAATGTGAAATAATTCTGTTAAAAAACACACAGCTAGCAACAATTACCACTAGTGCAAGTAGAGCCACAAAAGTGTTAATTTATAACTGGTTGTTTCCATTCAAAGTTTGTTCACATTTTAGAGCTCATTCCTCAAGTGAGAGGAATACAATGTCCAATCTGATGAAGAGGAGAGTGCAGTCACTATAATTCTGAGAGTATTTATGGAATGTGACACATGAGGAAACACTCCTAGAATCTGATTCTGCTCTGACTTATCTTGGTGTAAATGAGGAATAACAACTGGCGTCAGTAGAATTATACGTGTATAATAGGTAAAGGAGAGTCATGCCCAGATTATCTGTTTCTGGGGCAAACTCCTGGCCCCACAGAAGTCTATGGGAGTTTGCCATTGACTTCTGGGGCCACAATTTCACCACTGGTGTATTGTCCATGAAGGATCACATAGCAAAGGGAAATGTCCCATTAAAGTATGAAGGCCTTTTTCTTGCGGAATTATGTGTACAATTACATGTAATTATATTGTTAATTATTTACTCTAACCCTGAACCAATTGAAGGAATTTGGATTTGCAGCAGTAACACAAGACGTATATTTACATTTATCATTATTTATACTGTAACCATTCTGACATTCATATAGGACTCATCGCTTTGGTGCTTGATCACTTCATTGGAACAACATACTGTATAACAGAGGGGTAGTGGTCTTACATTTTCAAAATAACAATTTCAGAGAATCTTAATTTATTTAAAAAAAAACACCCCAAAATGGTAAAATCTTTAAAAATGCAACTTCAATGTTTTTTCTTTTTACTTTAATCTGTGAGTTTTGGTTTCAGCAGGCAATTTTTTCCCTCCAAGCCGATTATAACTTTAAAAACAAATGAAATGTAATTACCTTTTTATTGACACATTAAAAGGAAATAAATAGTATAATCAGCAGTTATATGCTTTGCTCAAAGGTGTTACTTTCGTAAGCATTGCCATTAGCTAAACCAGGTTCAAGGAACAGACAGAAAGAAGTGGGAAGGGGTTGTGACGGGAGAGTGGGGAGCTGGTGATTAAATTAAAAAGGAAAAGAACATGTATACCTAATATAAACTGATACAAGAGCAGTGGACTATACTCAAATACAAAGGGGGCAAAATGATCGGATTTTACAAATCAATTCATTTCATGTTCACTTACAATATTTTGTTCCCCAGAAATGCTGATGCCAAAGGGCTTCCTATAATAACTTGGCTTTGCAGCAACATATTAACTAAGCATATTTGGATCAGCTGCAAATCAACAGAAGACTCAAGGAACTTTACAACCAGGCTAGTGAACCAAATAAGAGAGTTATCACAACTGAATGCTCAATTGTTTTTTAAGGGCAGGAACTGAAAATTATTAGCATCCAAAGAGATGACCATTGAGAGAAACTGGGATTTAGGGAGGAAACTTAAGAGAGCTATTTGGTAGGTAGTAAACTTAGCTTTTCTGACATCTAAGTGGACAATGAACTCCAGCAAGAAAAATCCTCTTTCCGGGAATGTCAGATGGATTTAAGTTCTTAAAGCAGGTTAGTGGATTTGGCGAGCAGGTGGTAGAGATGGAGGTATACACCAATGTAGAGCAAGTTGATCAACTGAACTTGATGGTGCAGGAACTCCCTTGCAGTGCTGTGCTCGATGTTCCTACGTTCTAACTGCTTGGTGGTGGGAGGGGACGGGGAAGAAATATAGATATCAAGAAATGAGCTTGGAAAAGGGGATAAAGAGTCAACAAATGAGAGACTGAAATGATGAGTCAGTGAGAAAACTGAATATTTCAAATTAACATAGGGGGTGGCAAGCATAGCTGAATTTAACCACTGGAAATATCAGTCATGTGATATACTCTGTTCCCCTGCTAACATAGGATAGTTCCCTTTGATATGATTAATACTATTTTGATCAGTCTAATTTTAAATCTTCAATGAAGATGCAATTGCCAATGGCAGAGTCAAGGTCAGAGTGCAGGACAGATGTGGTGTCATTATGTCTATGATAAGGAGAATATGTATATTCAGAAAGACCAAAAGTGTTAAAAGAGAGAAAGGAAAGTTGTTTAAATTATTAAATAATGTTTAAGTAGTTTGATGGTGATTATAACACTTGACATACAATACTGGTGATCAAAAATCAACCATATAGAGCTCACTAAATTATTGGTATTTTCAAGCTCCATTTGAATGTAATGGGGATTAATTTACAGGTGTGGAATTATCATCTGTATAGCGGTGAATCAGGACCAGGACCCTGTAGTGCTAGTTGTAGTACAAACATATTGGAAGCCACAGTACTTACTCAGAGAAGCTTACACGATTTCAACAAGGTTCTGCTCAGAAACATGAGTATATCCACAGAAAGCCAATTGGAGGATTGGAAAAATGTATCCCCCAAATGGTATACAAAGTTCAATGTGTGAGTCAGGGTATGATATAACAAACTTATAGCATTACACTCTAAAGGATATATAGAAAAATTCGTGTATAGACATCATGTGATGGATAAATAACAATTTTAAAAAGCCAGTAAGATTGAGATAGAGAGAGATGGAGGGAGAGAGACAGAGAGAGAATTAAAAGATTCATGGGGGAAAAAAGAAAAAAATGGTTTTCAGAAGAGATATAAAAAGGTCCAGAGAACTGACAGACAGAGATGAAGAAAGACTGTTACTTTAGAATGGTAGCAGTTGCAAAGAAGCAGGCTCTCTCACAAGAAAGGAGATTTTGTGAAAGAGCAGAAAAGGAGTGACGAACGAAGTAAGAAAAAAAATACAAAGAGGTCCAGGCTATGAGGTAGACTAGAGAAGACAAAGGAGGTTTAAAAATTAAAAATACACTGAGGGATAACTGATAACCTCAGTTTTAATACTGTCTACAACTTCTGCAGCACAAATCAGTACTTATTTCTGAACTGTTGGGACTTTGAACACCTACTTCCAAGATGGCTAAAATGCCAATTTATTTAAGAATTCTGACTTGCAAAGAAATTCTTGACAGCTATATCTCCCTAATATGTTTAAAATTATGTTATTCTGGTAGACAGATTGAAATGTTTGTGATAACAATGGCCCATCAACGTAAGAAATATAATCTAAGCTGGTAACAAGTGCTCAGCAATATTTATTGGGAATGGGGCAAGAATGACATGCCTCTCCTGTCCTGCTATCTACCAGTGTTGCAAAAATATAAATAAATATTCAGCTAACTTGATAAAAAAAAGTACAGTTCAGGTATTTGGTACACGATTAAGCTACTTGAAAAATGATTGTCTGGAATTGATTCAAGGTATGTGTCATTGGCATTCACCACTACTGTCATATTGTGAAGGAGAAAAAAAAGCAACCATTACCTCCCATTAAAATAAATAAAAAATGTGAGAGGAATGAATTTTGCTACTTTAAAGAGAATGCATAAATGAAGAACCACAATTAGACATACAGAAGACGGAACTAAAAAATCTTTGACTGTCTACTTGAGCTCACCATTATTTTCTGCTTGTTATTTATTACAGCCTAGTATGCAACCACCAGACTGCACCATGTCACACCACTGCAGGGGAAGTGTAAGCATGTGGGCCATTGAATATAGTGAAATTGCCTCATGTAGCACAATTACAGAAAGGTGCCGAATAGCTCTGGGCTCACCATTAAAGAACACTTTACTGTGTGCCTTCAAGGCACACCTGTGCCTCATTATCTGAATTGATATTTTTGCTTAATTGTATTGAAGGACAAAATAGGCTTACGAGATTCTGCTTCTATAATTATAAAGATTACAAAGGAGCCACATAAAGATTTGGAGAAACACCTGAAAAACACAAGTGAATGTCTTTCTGTTAAGGGCCATAAAATGGTAAAGGTTTGCTGGAATCTTTTTGAAAGTTTGTCAAGTCTCTCTCTACTTATGCACCATTAAAATGAACAGCATTCAAACTTCCATCTGCACTGCTTGTTGAGATCTGGCTTGTGAGGTCAGTATAAACTAAAGGCCATTAATATCTGGTAGCAGTTAGTGGCTTAGATTAAATAGTGTACACTGTTACTCAGAGTCTGATCTCTGGAGTGTAGGTTTCCATATCAGAAACACACCATTAGAGTTATCAGCAACTGGCATGCTTGTAGTTTCAGCAGAGGCCAAGGAACAAACAAACAGTGACTGAAATACCTCACCTCCTCTAGAGGTGGTTCCTCCTATTCGTAGTGGAGGCACATTGGTGGGGTGACCTGGGGAAAGATTGCACTGGTTCTGCTCATGCCACAGCTATCCTGTGGATAGAGAGAAGAATCTAGCTTCCAAGACTGTCAATCTGATGTCTTTCAGCAGCACTAAATTCAGTTTATTTGCTTTTAGACTGATAGAAACACTCTTCTCCTTCCTTACAATCCACCTTTCTCCTAGGTAAACAAACACTGAGCAATTGGGATAGTGTAATTACAGCAGCAGAGAGTTGCACTTCAAGCAGCACTGTAATCCTTCGATTTCACATTTTAATTATTGAATTTAGTCTCCATATTTAAAGCACTCACTCTTTAGGGGAACTTTAATAATATATTTGTAGTCAAAGATTTACCCACGTTGTCAGAGAAAACATTTAAAATGAGCACTTTACGAATTACCCCCTGAAATTATACTTCTTTTCCACAGTCCTGCAATCACAGTCACTACTAACACACACACACACACAACAGCTCAGAAACAGACCACTTATTAAATTTTAAGCATAAACACAAAAGTAGTTATTCCCCATATTTGTCATAATCTGAGGACATATCTCTCCTTACGGAAGACACAGAGAATACAGGCTCTATACATGAAGCTACACACCATGTCCACAGTAGTCACTGCAATGTGTAGCTGTACATGGCAGCAAAAGGCTCTGGTAGTGGCAGGGCCGGCTCTAGACATTTCGCCGCCCCAAGCACCGCGGCATGCCGCGGAGAGTGCTCTGCCGCTCGCCGGTCCCCCGGCTCTGGTGGACCTCACGCAGGTGTGCCTGCGGATGCTCCACCGGAGCCACGGGACCAGCGGACCATCCACAGGCACGACTGTGGGAGGTCCACCAGAGCCGCCTGCCGCCCTCCCGGCAACCAGCAGAGCACACCCCTGCGGCATGCCGCCCCAAGCACGCGCTTGGCACGCTGGGGCCTGGAGCCGGTCCTGGGCTGGGTAGGCAGTGGGGAGCTGCTGGAACCTTTCCGGCTGCCTCCCCTCTGCTTAGAGCCTTTCCGCACTGCTGAAGTGTTTCCCTGCAGCAGGGAAAGGATCTGGAAGCGAGGGGGCAGCGGGATACTACACTGCTAAGGTTTGGGTGTGTAGAAAGCCATGTAACATATTCCCTAGGGTTCTGGCATGTACTTGCCAACGCCATGCTTCACTGTCTAAATTGCTGTTTTTCAGCTGTGCTAGCAGGGTGTACAGTGTCTGTTCTGTACGCACCACCACGAGAGTAGACTTTCCTTCAGATCTGCAAAGATAAGCCAATGGGTGTCAAGGTCTGTGAGCACTTCCTTTCACCAGTACGGTCAGCCTGCCTCACCAGCTACACTCAGCAGATACAAAGAGATATTCCAGAGGATTGGAAAAGGGCAAATATAGTGCCCATCTATTAAAATGGAAACAAAAACAACCCAGGAAACTACAGACCAGTTAGTTTAACTTCTGTGCCAGGGACGACAATGGAGCAACTAATTAAGAAAATCATCTGCAAACACTTGGAAGGTGGTAAAGTGATAGGGAATAGCCAGCATGGATTTGTAAAGAACAAATCATGTCAAACCAATCTGATAGCTTTCTTTGATAGGATAAAAGCAGCAAAGAATCCTGTGGCACCTTATAGACTAACAGACGTTTTGGAGCATGAGCTTTCGTGGGTGAATACCCACTTCCTCAGATGCATGTAATGGAAATATCCAGGGGCAGGTATATATATGTGTGCAAGACAAACCCAAGAGGGAAACCAACAGGACTCCACTGGCCATCACATACAGCCCCCAGCTAAAACCCCTCCAACGCATCATCAGGGATCTACAACCATCCTGGACAATGATCCCACACTTTCACAGGCCTTGGGTGGCAGGCCAATCCTTGCCCACAGACAACCTGCCAACCTGAAACATATTCTCACCAGTATCTGCACACCACACCATAATAACTCTAGCTCAGGAACCAATCCATGCAACAAACCTCGATGCCAACTCTGCCCACATATCTACACCAGCGACACCATCACAGGACCTAACCAGATCAGCCACACCATCACTGGTTCATTCACCTGCACATCCACCAATGTAATATACGCCATCATATGCCAGCAATGCCCCTCTGCTATGTACATCGGCCAAACTGGACAGTCTCTACGGAAAAGGATAAATGGACACAAATCAGACATTAGGAATGGCAATATACAAAAACCTGTAGGACAGCACTTCAACCTCCCTGGCCACACTATAGCAGACCTTAAGGTGGCCATCCTGCAGCAAAAAAACTTCAGGACCAGACTTCAAAGAGAAACTGCTGAGCTTCAGTTCATCTGCAAATTTGACACCATCAGCTCAGGATTTGAACAAAGACTGTGAATGGCTTGCCAATTACAGAACCAGTTTCTCCTCTCTTGGTTTTCACACCTCAACTGCTAGAACAGGGCCTCATCCTCCCTGATTGAACTGACCTCGTTATCTCTAGCTTGCTTGCTAGCACACATATATATACCTGCCCCTGGATATTTCCATTACATGCATCTGAGGAAGTGGGTATTCACTCATGAAAGCTCATGCTCCAAAACGTCTGTTAGTCTATAAGGTGCCACAGGATTCTTTGCTGCTTTTACAGATCCAGACTAACACGGCTACCCTCTGATATTTGATAGGATAACGAGTCTTGTGAATAAGGGAGAAGCAGTGAATGTGTTATAGACTTTAGTAAGGCACTTGATATGGTCTCACATAATATTCTTATCAATAAACTAGGCACATACAACTTATATGGAGCTACTATAAGGTAGGTGCATATCTGGCTGGATAACCATACTCAGAGAGAAGTTATTAATGGTTCCCAATCCTGCTGGAAAGGTATAACAAGTGGGGTTCCGCAGAGATCTGTTTTGGGACCAGCTCTGTTCAATATCTTCAACAACAACTTAGATATTGCCATAGAAAGTACGCTTATTAAGTTTGCAGATGTACCAAACTGGGAGGGATTGCAACTGCTTTGGAGGATAGGGTCATAATTCAAAATTATCTGGACAAATTGGAGAAATGGTCTGAGGTAACAGGATGAAGTTTAACAAAGACAAATGCAAAGTGCTCCACTTAGGAAGGAACAATCAGTTTCACACATACAGAATAGGAAGAGACAGTCTAGGAATTAGTATGGCAGAAAGGGATCTAGGGGTTATAGTGGACCACCAGCTAAATATGAGTCAACAGTGTGATGCTGTTGCAAAAAAAGCAAACATGATTCTGGGATGCATTAACAGGTGTGTTGTGAGCAAGACTTGAGAAGTCATTCTTCCGCTTTACTGTCAACTGGAATATTGTGCCCAGTTTTGGGCACCACATTTCAAGAAAGATGTGGAGAAATTGGAGAGGGTCCAGAGAAGAGCAACAAGAATGATTAAAGGTCTTGAGAACATGACCTATGAAGGAAGGCTGAAGAATTGGGTTTGTTTAGTTTGGAAAAGAGAAGACTGAGAGGGGACATGATAGCAGTTTTCAGGTATCTAAAAGGGTGTCATGAGGAGGAGGGAGAAAACTGTTCATCTTAGCTTCTAAGGATAGAACAAGAAGCAATGGGTTTAAACTGCAGCAAGGGTGGTTTAGGTTGGACATTAGGAAAAAGTTCCTAACTATCAGGGCGGTTAAACACTGGAATAAACTGCCTAGGGAGGTTGTAGAATCTCTATCTCTGGAGATATTTAAGAATAGGTTAGATAAATGTTTATCAGGAATGGTCTAGACAGTATTTGGTCTTACAGTGAGGGCAAAGGACTAGACTCAATGACCTCTCGAGGTCCCTGCCAATCCTAGAATCTATGAATCTATGAAACAACCACACCTTCTCTGAATGTGAGCAGCCAGGCTGCACAGAAGGCTCAGATGGAGCAGCTGGCTGTATAGGAGACTGCATGTGTGTTTATGCGCGTGTGTGCACGCGCCTACTTCCCCACTATTGCTCCTTCAGATACCCTGGTGTAACTGGCAGCAGTGTGGGAGCCGTTCAAGAGCCAATGTCTTAGTACTCTCCTCCTCCTGAACATACATCCAATTCCTCACAGTCACATTCTAATGCACAGCCTCAACTTCAGCCTCATGCTTTCTCCTCTAGAAAGAACACATTATGGGCATTGCCACTGCACACGTGTCTGCCAGTAATTTATCTTACTCTAGCTGAGGTTGGAATTCAGATTGGGCATTGGAGCGTGATCATGAGGAATTGGACATATGCGTTGGGATTCATTGTATATCGAGATGATGAACTGAAAGGGAGTTTGTCATGGAGCGGACCTGTCTGTGAAAATGTTTGGGTATTATGATGTTTTGGTGGTAAAGTCTGTGAAGTGAGGCTGGTGTAGAGGTGAATCTTGGCTTAACTGGTTATTTCCTGGATTTTTTTTTGCAATTGAATTGATAAAAAATATAGTGGGTAGCCTTAATTCTAACTTCATGGTTTGGGTGTGTGTGGTACCTACAAGAGAGGACATGTAATTCTAACTGTATTGTGTATTATGGCAAAGTTATCATGTCCTTATAATAGAGAGAAAGTAATAAGAAGGACTTGCCAAAGGTCACATATAGAGCCAGTGGCAGAAGTGAGAATAGAACCAAGATCTCCTTACTCTAAGTCCTCCTCTTTAGCCACTAGATAACACTAGTTTTTATGTTTATATTATGTCATGTCTCTATATGTACCATCGAATATTTTTTTTAAAAGCAGATTTATTCTAAATCAGTCTTCTCCTAAACCATCTCTACCATTTCCATTACCCTTCCCCTTTCCCCCAACTTCCCCAAAAAAGAGTAAAAAGAAATTGTTGGGGTCTTTGTAGAATATGTGTACTCACTGACAGAATGGCACTTGAAGATGTGAAAAAAAATTCTGTTTAATGTCTGCATTGACTGGGAAATCATTTGTATATATGTACAACAAAGCACAATCTCCACCAACTGCTTGATAAGGTAAAAAAAAAAGAAAATGATGTTAGTAATGTATGACCCTGAGAGTAGAAGAATTGTAGCTATTTACATCAGTTGTCAGCAACCTGCTGCTTGTTTGCGGTGTTGCTGCATGGATATAGATAACCTCTCTGAAACATTAGCTGAGACAAAGCAAGTAATTCTTTGTTGACACATTGTCAGTTTCTAATTTGTTCTCAAACTGTGAGGTAAATCCTCCATCTCCACTGGAAAAGGGACTGCTCTATCTCACATCAGGCTTTCTGCCCTTTTCACTTTCTATTCTCAGCTGGAAATGTAGCCGAAAAGGAGTTTCCTGCCCAGAAACTGATAAAACATACCAACAAAATCATCTGGAGAGTTTAACTTCAGCCGTGATCCCTTTACTTCACTCTGAATACAAACACAGAGCAATGTGGAAAGCAGACTATGGTCCTTATTAAAGTGCCATTAGAAATCAGGAGGGGTGAGGATATGAGGGAAGGGGAATGCCCCCTCCACTTGGAAAATGTGCTTTTAGCCACCAAAATAAATACCTTGGAGCCAGACACCACTGGCAAGTGAAAAGGAAAGGCTGAGAAACAAAATCAGATTGATAGCCCTTCCAAAAACACTGCGTGCCGAGAACAAACTGCAAACACCATGAAAGGGACTTTATCCTGTCCTCTTCCCAGCCCCACGTTATGTGTGTTATTTTGAGGAGTCAGCATTAAGAATACTGTAAAATGTGACGTGCTGGGAATTTTCCCACACCACAGAGATTGACCTGATTACATTTCAGTAGGTGTAGGAGCTCATTCTTCTTTCTGACTGTGGCTCAGATATAAAACTGACAGCTGGACTCCATCACTTGGATTAATGGGTTAAAACCTGACATCTTTTTAGTATTTTGGACTTTATTTTCTTTATCAGCTTGACTTTCATGCTCAGAGTGCTCTTGCCACAATATTCTTTTAAAAGTACACTTGTCAAGGTCCATTTGCTACTAGCTACCTTGATGGTGACATCAGTGCTGGCTGTGGTTTACCTTTTGACCTTATAGAGGCAGCAGATGGGCCCAGTAATAAATCCCGATTATTAGTGAAGGAGCCAATAGCTCGGAAAGACAGAAATAAAAATCAGGCAGTTTTACACTGCAGTTCTTGTTATCTGCTTTCATATGGCGTTGCGGGCCATGTCGGGGGATGATGAGCAACCTCTGCTGCCTGTGTTCCCTTTCTTCCTACTAGATTCTTTCCTTCCACTTATTAATAGCAGAAGTGATCCTGGACACCTACCAAAAGGCCTTCTGAATTCTAGTCTGTTTAGGATTTGGGAGGGGCAGAATGTAAAACCAATAGAGACCAATAGGACGAAAACCTTCAAGGTCCAGGAGGGGCAGCAAAAAGTTCTTTTGTTAGAGATGTAACCACTGGATTACAGTGGGTTGTGAAAATGGCCGTGATATGTTACAGTGATCTTATTATAGGGCATGACTGACTTCAGGGCACTTTGGATTAAGCTAGGAGTTAGGGCAAAATTCTGCACTATGCTCTCTCTTTTGGATGGGTGAGCTAAATAGCATTACTTAAGTGCTGGGAGCAGCACATCGTGACTGGTATATTTTTTCATGGTAATTTTGCAAAGGCTAGGTTAAAGTGAAATTTGCATTCCAACCAGTATGAAATAGTTACACACAGAGACACTATAGAATGGTGCCTTGGTCAAGACTTGATTATGTAGAACATTTGGCTAGAACAATATACTTCATGGTTTAATTAAGACAAATATTTTCCTTTAAAAAAAAAGGAATATTTATGTTCAGCCCTTGGATCTTTGAATGCGTATAATTTTATGAGGATTTTCTTAATTGTTTCTATGACCCCTTTAGGGTTATGGACAAATCCTGCTGCAAAATTAGTGTTGACACTAATAGCAGTTTTGAATGAGAAAAGATATTTTCCCTTATATGAACAGAGAAAGCTACCTGTATTAACTCAGCCACACTGGCTAAATTACGAATATTTTTGCACACGCAAACCTATATGGGCACAATCAAATAATAGTCACTTGCACTCTGGAGTTTGTACATGTGCAAAATGGAAATACAAAAAGTGCATGCACAGTTTAGCATGTGCAATCTGAAAAAATGGGCTTCAAATTACCTGTCCTCCTTTGTCATGATGATGATAAAGTAATTTATTTTCTCAGCTATCAGAAATAGTAATAATATTTCCCACATGCTTAATAGGCATTTAGAAGTTTACAATCTACTCTGCTTTTTTTTTTTATATCAAGGTTTTTGACATATTTTAACAGTACATGGATTTTTTACTCTCTCTCAACTGTATTCATTACACATCTATGTTATTTAGGGCATAATCTTGTTCCGTTTCCTTACATAAGCAAACTAGTATATTGAGACCACTGAGAATGTGTGAGGAAGGCAAGGGGGATTTGGCCCTTAATCTAGCATTTTTAAATGATGTCTTTTTTTTTTGTTGTTGAAAAAATCTCAACCTAGATAAAAACAACAAATAAAAGATCAAATTACTACTTTATTAATATAATAACTAAATAAAATATAAATAAATAAATAAATAAATAAATGATGATGATGAAGAAGAACACACACAAACAATCCTTGCAAAAAATCCCTAGGAAGGATTACAAAGGAAAAAAAAACTTACATTTTTGCTTTGAATCTTTGTTTAAAAATAAAATGAAGAGAAGTGATTTTCAGCCATTTTTTGTTGAAGTTTTGAATCATCTGAAGTTTTCCTTCCAGCTCTACTCATATCTATATGATCTCCACCGCATTGTCTTCTCTACAGAAATGGCAAAAATGGTGCAAATATACACTTGGGATCAAATCCTGCTTATTTTGGTCAAGTGACTAGTTGTTTCATTCAACAAGATTACTCATGAACATGCTATAAACCCTTGAGCCAGATCAATGAAACATCACAGTTTTTGTTGTTGCTAAAATAATCCAAACAAAACAAAAAAAACAATAATAATTCACCCTGTATTTGCTGTTGGGAATGATTATATTTTGCCTGGGGTTAATCTGTAAATTATCATTAAAAATATTGGTGTTTGAAAAAGTATTTGCCAAGTAAAAACTGGTTATTTTTCCCAGCTTTATTTTCCAACAGCTTGATTCCTCAAAGTTGGAGAGCATTCTTGAGAACTTCATTTCTCAAGAATGACCATATGATGATGCGGCCAACTTTATCAGCTAGAATTTACTTAGGACACATGATGGAATTGGGTCATTTCATAACAACAAGCTCCAAAACTTGCTCCCCCAGTAAAGGAAACATATTGAGATGCCAAAGGAAGAGTAACACTGTTAAACTATAAATTCACTTGAACAAGATTTTTATTTCTCTCTTGTGAAATATTTGTTAATATGTCAGAAAAGGAAGTTTTAAGATGTGATCCTGCAAACCTTATTAACATGAGTCTTAGTGAGAAGTCAGTGCAAGAAACCTTCACTTATGCATTAATGCAGGGGTCGGCAACCTTTCAGAGTGGTGTGCCGAGTCTTCATTTATTCATTCTGATTTAACGTCTCGCATGCCAGTAATACATGTTAACGTTTTCTGAAGGGCTCTTTCTATAAGTCTATAATATATAACTCAACTATTGTTGTATGTAAAGTAAATAAGGTTTTTAAAATGTTTAAGAAGTTCATTTAAAATTAAATTAAAATGCAGAGCCCCCCGGACCAGCGGCCAGGACCCAGGCAGTGTGAGTGCCACTGAAAATCAGCTCATGTGCCGCCTTCGGCACCCGTTCCATAGGTTGCTTACCCTTGCATTAATGATTGTGAGTGAGGAATATTATGATTAAAGATTGCAAGATCAGGCCTTTACTTTGTAATACAGTTTAATAGATACTAGCTTGATATAGAATTATTAACTGCTGGTGTTTTCATTTTTATCATTTGTTAGTTATATCAATCAGTTCCTGGGCAGCATGGAAACAGAAGCTTTACTGTTTCAAAGAAGGAGGTATGAGTGTATGTTGTGTGTTTTCCCTATAAATTACCCAGCTGCTTTAATACATCCAGGTGTTTTTTGTTTTTTGTTGGAGAAACAAAAAGGAAACAACTCAAGGGCTAATGTACTAATTATCACTGGTTGTGCAAGTCTCCAAAAATCATATATTCTATAACCCCTGGAAAAATTCTGACATGTTATAAACTGGCTAAATTACCTTAAATCAGTAAACAACAAATTGGTGCCAGCACAACAGTACAACAGTGCAATGCATACCAAGTGACTTATTCCCAGTGCCAAAAAATAACTATATAAAACATTGCTAAATAGCTCTAACTTTGTTTTATATAGTCTTTCTTAAAGGTTAAAAAAAGTCAAAACTGTAGAAAACATCATGGATTTTTAGGGACATGCATTCGAAAAACATACTTTTATAATAATTTTAGGGGTTGATTGCACCGAGGCTTTGAAAACTAAAATATGAGTATTCAAAATACATGTATTCTGATTGTTAAATAACAATTTATGAACAGAGCATCCAAATACAAAAATATTTTACTACTAAATCATGATCCAAAGCATGTGTCAAAGAACCAAAAGACAATTATTCATGCAGGAATCCTAAAAAGCTGTGGGATTAATTCCTTTAGTGTAAATAATTCTATAACCTCTATAAGTGCATATTTAATGACGGTGCCCACAGACTCTATTGTTCCTCCACTCCCAGCAATGCACTGGTGCAAGTGAAAAGCTGAACATAGTTGCACATAACTGCACAAAACTGCAGAGTTTATTTCTGTGGATGTAAGAAATCTGGATATATTAATAACTGTGGTCTTCTTTTCTGTTGTACAGTCCCAAGACTTTGATATGATACTGCTATCTGAACTGTTACTGAATTATGAATTGAAAGGTATGACAACGTGTTTTTATGGCCAGTTATTTGTTTCATTTTGGTAAAAGTAGAATCTTGCTGGTTATCTCACTATAACTCTCAATCTTTCTGTAGGAGATCCCTTAGTGGTGTCAAAATGTCTGCAAGGTGTGATATAACTTTGGCAAGATAAACTTCTATCCCTAGTATATTTTCTTGAGAAATACTGTTTGGCTTCATCTCAATGATAGCTGCTCTGTTTGCAGAATCAGGGTCGATCATCTCCACTGAAGGAATGTTACCAAAATGTTTCATTCCAGTTGTTCAGAGGATGCATTTGCCCAGATTTAACTTGACACCGTTTTTATATATATCACCGGAAGATGGCATACAAATTGCTATCATATTCTTCCATGGTAGCTCCAAGCACCAATAAAGCAAACACAATGGCTGCAACTACACATATCCAACCATATCTTTCATCCATTTTCTTTGGGCTGAATGAACGTCATAAGTTAAAGAGGCAAATCTGTATTTCCCTTGTCATATATTAAATGTGGTTAGCAAATAAATTATCTTTATTCAGTTTTAACTGCTGGTACCCAGAACTGGAATTCAGAAAAACTGGATATCATCATATTTGTTACATCATCATATGTGGACATCTAGTAATGTTCTTGCTTCATTGTCTTGTTCTGGTTTCATGTATATCAGCACAGCCTCAGTTCTCTTTTGTGATTGCCTTTGAGTCATTTCAAATCATATACCTTGACAATTATCACTACATTATCCAATTTCAAAATGCCTTTAGCCAGCTGGCCTTCCTGTGTTGCTGAATTTTTTCATAGTCATCTAAAAGAGATGCTCTAGCTCAACAAGAAGTTATGTGCCTGCTGAAGCAACTATCGTAGGCGGCCTATGTTATGCACAGCCAGAGCTCTGTGCTTCTGGAAGTCAGGCCTGTCTGTACTGCAATGTAGCTACTCATATATCCCAAGTATCCTTCTGAGTATGCACAATTGTGCATAGTTTCTTTTTATATATCTATGATATGTATGTACATTTTCTGAACATTTATCTGGTATTTGCATTATCCTATGCCATCCAAAGGTTCTCTCTCACCATTTACATTTACCCCCTGCCAGCATCTATGAATCAGGCAGCCACAAAAATATATGTCTTAAATAATGGTGCGACTTTGATATTCTGTACACAGTCTCCTCCATAGGTATGTAATTTATCCAGTCTTTGCCAGTTTATGTATTCTGGCAATGTCCATTGCTTAATATAAATCAATCACATTTTCATAGACTGTGGCGAATCAATGCAAAACACTACCTTTCTTGAATCATTTCAATTATGTCACTATATTCACGATCTGTAGCTTGCTCCTTTAACTCTTTTAGAAACCTTCATGTGGACCTTATATTTTCTTGCAGAATTTGTAGTCTGCAAACTATTGAATTAGCTTTTGGGTTGATCTATCCATCAACTACTGTAATATGCCCTCATATATGCCACTGTCTTTCAGCCACACACCAGGACTTCCTCAATCCCTGGTCTCTGCAAACTGAACCTACAGCACTACTTTATATTGCCTCCACAGTTAGCCATCTGAGGACTTCCAGTTATACCTACATTTCCCAGAATCCTTCCATTTAATGGGAGCATGTCCCCGTAATGCATATAGCAGGCTGCATATACCCCAAAGGTCCTGCACCCTGTTATAGCTCTCAGCACTTATGTCTCTTTTGCAAATCTATCCATGTATTATAGTGTTGCCAGCTCTCACTATTTAAACTGGGCCACATGATATTTAGTATTTTTCTTAAAGCCCCTGCTGCTGGATTCACATGAAAATGAATTAACACTATGAAGGCATTCTACATCAACTCAAAATGCTGCATTAAAATGGAAACTGGATTGAGTAAGCTATTCAGCATCAAGACAGGTGTAAGGCAGGGGTGCGTCCTGCCTTCTTTTTTGTTTATGCTAGTCATCGATTATGGATTAAAACAATGTGACAGTGATACATTTGGCCTAAAATGGAACAATTCAAGGCTATTTGATCTAGACTTTGCTGACGACATCACTCTTATCAGTGAAGATGCCAACGGACTACAAAAATGCACAAACCAAGTAAAAT
>NC_066618.1:194730862-194815862 GCF_025201925.1 Gopherus flavomarginatus
GAGGAGAGGGAAGTGACACAGTCCCCAAAGGCAACCTTTTAATAGCTTGTTTCTTTTTTAAAAACTTTTTAAGGTAATGAATGAAACTCCATAATGATGCTTTGTACTGATTTTTTCATTAAGGTACATTTTACCAAGTTCTGTTTTATTCTCTCTAGAGTTTTATACTGCATTCATTATATGATATCTGAGGAGACATGTAGAAGAAAGTGCCCAGACAGTACTCATACTTCTTGTTCCCAGAAAGATTGTGAGAGAAAAAGGAAAGAGGAGAACCCCTATGAAATAATAAATGGCTCTTTTTACTTATCAAAGAATCAAGAACCTATCAGTGGAAGAAATAGATAGGACAAAACATAGCCTTGTAATTAAAAAGAAACTTAGAGGAATTATGTTGATTGTGAATATCAGGAAAAGGCTGTTACTAGTTTATCCCACCTCTTAGGGTTATCTATACAGGGAAAATACTAGTTAACCAACAGGGGTTAACTAATGCAATGTTAAAATGACTTAGTCCTTAGTAGCTTTGTCTAAAATAGAAAAAAAAAAAAAGGTTTCATTTTTAACATGGGTTAACTAACATGTTGAAATCTTAATGTAGGTAAGGCCATTGTAGTTTTCACATATGCTATCTGGCTAAGGTAGTCCCTAGAAAAGAGACTAGGGTTTACCTCGACCAGTTAACATGTGTTAGAACAACTGCCTTACCTACACTAGGATTTTGACATTCTAGTTAAGGTAGGTTAGTTAACATATATTAAAAACAGATCTTTCTCCCAGTGTGGACAAGGACAGTTATGTTTTAAAAGTCTTATCTGGTTGTTATTTAAAAGATAAAAGCCCTTAAACATTGGATTTAGTGCCACAGAATTAATGGTTTAGAGTTAAATCTCACGCTTAATCCCTTAGAGTTAACCATGATCAGCTAACATGTTTTTAAACACATTTATACTTGTCTGCACTGAGGCCTGTGTCATGTTTAGAAAACACTTTAACTAATTTTTTGATAATAAGACACATTTTCCCTATCTGTAATTAAGGTTATAAAACATTTCCAAAGAAACATTCACTTTTGGAACACAAAATATGCCATAACTGGTTTATAATCAAAGATGAACATTTGCTGAAGTTTGAGCTTTCAAGCTTTTTTTGTATATGTGTGTGTGTGTGTCATCAATGAGGTGAGTAGTATCCATCTCATGAGACTTGGCATGGAGCACTGAAGCCTTTGCTTGGTTTGGGAAAATAGATGGTTTTGATTTAGTAATGATATGATTGTCCAGACAGAATGAACTAAGAATGAGAATGCACATAAAGCCACATGTAAGGGATGGTATAATGCCTTCATGTAATCAATGTCAGTAGGAACCAGTTGTAAAAACACTGGTTATGACCTGAAGGAGTGTACAATATTTATATGAAGGTTTACAGATACAACCACCATGATCTGGAGCTCCTAAGTCCTGTTACAAGAAATCAAGTGTAAGAAATCAACTTGCTGGTTGCCTCCTAAGAGTGATCTCCTGCTAGACTATTGCTCCAAGTGCATTTTCTCCAAATAGGGATACCCACATTCCATATGTGTAAAATTCACAGCAGATGAGATTCATGTCTGTCCAGCATTGGGCCCCAGAATTAGGCTTGTGTAGTATCTACATACTTATGTCTAGGAGTGAATATCACCCCATCTTAGCCTGTTCTGTGGAATGATATTTCCTCTGTGATCCACTTTTACAAATAGGCATGTACAGTGGCAGAACTTCATAGGATATTGCCAGTGCTGTGAATCTGTTATCTGTGGATTCAGACAGACAAAATATTTGGCTGCTGAATCAGGATTATGCTCCAAAACAGTCAGTCTAAGGGAATCACTATGGACTCAGCAAAAATAAAATGACTTTCTGGTTTGAGCAAACTTAAATATGATGTTTTATCATGCTTACATTTTCTTAAATGGTTTTTGTATTGACCAATTGCTTTGAAATGGGTTTTATTGGACTCTTGCTTTTTAATTAGATTGCAGGCTGGTACCAGTCAGACATTTCTTTCATTAAAAGGTGTTGTCATGCCCATAGAAGAGCTTTTTTTATAAAAAGATTAATAATAAATAAATAAATATTGCCATTTTATGTACAGTCTATCGGGAGCCAGGAAGTGTTTACTTCGGAGGCTGCTGGATGTTTATGTATGTCCACCTCATCAATTAGAAACAAATAGCCCAGAAAGGAGATACTCTTAGCATCTGAGTAAATAATGGAGATAGATAAATAAAATTTACTAAATCAAGATGAAATATATTTCAAAGGCTGTGTCAGCCATGCTTTCAGACAGAGGGAAAAAATAAAATTGATCACCTGGTCACAATTCAAGGTCAAAGGTCCATAACAGAGGCTTCTGACACTTAGGTAAATTACATGTTTAAAAATGATAGGATGAGAGACATTTTCATCTAAATTATTACAGGGCCAGGCATATATGCATCAGGGTTGTGTTGTAAGGCTTTCTACCCCATAGTTTATTTTCCCCCATGAAATCACTAAGGGTGAAATCCTGGTCCATTGAAGTCAATGGCAAAACATCCATTGACTTAAATGGAGCCAGGATTTCACTCTAAGGATTAAACAAATGTTTTGGTACTTGTCCATTAAAGGGACAAATACAGTCTAGACTTGAGCTCCATTCAAGCTCATTCTATCCTATTCTGATACTTCTCCTGAGCTCATCACACTGGTATTTGGACAGCATTAAAAGTTGTAGGCTGTATGTTTTAAGGCTAATTTGTTAAAGGAAGTTCATAAATAAAAGTTTTGAGTATGTATCAAAACTTATTTTAAATATGAACATAAAAGCTTTCCTTTACTGCTAATATAATTCTAAATATAATGTTGGCATACATTTTTGTCTTAAATAGTTAAACACTGTATATTACATAACTATGAACCTAATTTCATAGCTATACCAAGAAGTGCTTTTAGAGGTGGAATACTTAGTGAGAATCCTTCAGGGCTCAATTAGATGTAGGCAAAGATCTAAAGAGTCACAGGTTTGGTCCAGCTAAATTCTGAATGCTTCAGATCGTCATCCAGAAAGTATTTAAATATAGTCTGGAAATCTCAATGGAATGTATTTTCCCCCACAAGATTTCCCATTCTCTGTTGATTTTCACAAGGCATAAATGCATAGATCCCAACTGTGTCCCTGTGGAAGACTTACTGATTTCAAATGAGAGTCCACATGTAGAGCAACAGGTGAATCAGACCCTTAGAGACTAGCATTTCTCAAGGTATTCCTCCTGTTAGACTGGAAATCATCTAGGGCATGGACTTTTTCTTTTGTACAGCATTTCACACAGTGGGGTCTTGCATTTGATCAGGATCTCTAATAATAATTTTAATCCCAACTGAAACCAGAAAGCATAGGTTACATGATTGTATTTTTTTTAAAAAAGCAGTTAAATGAGAATCACAGAAAAGTTGGATTATTGTATTCCTACAAAATCACCTCTTGGAAGTTTTGATTACCGTATGATTATCTAATAATGTGACAAAAATGGGTTTTGGAGTTCTGATTGATCCTTTCACTCAGGCATATAACTAGAATGTTACTTCATTGTATTTGTCTTCTTACCCAGATAAAGTTAACTGCATTATTGGCAGCAGTCACTTTGCAAGTAAAAAGGTGCTTACTGTGTCCCCTCCTGTTGCAGTAAAATGACTCTGAGCTGGAATCCTATATTTGCTCTGGAACCCAAGTCTCCTGTGTGACAATGAAATGTGCTAAGTCCCATCTCCAGGTTGCTCTGCCATTTATTAAATATTTTAACCAGAAAGACACATTAAGGAGGCGTACAGACTAGGAACACAATTGAAAAACCTCTAAGAAAGGAAATATCTTATTAATTCATTAAGTCAAACTGCTTGTATCTACACTTGTATGACTAGAATTATGGTTCATTAACTTCATTTCTTTATATGAGTTAATTAGCTCAGAGGAGGCCAGAAATTAATTACCAGCTTATATAGTTTGTGCAGAATGGCATTCTGTTTATTTAGTTTCTCCTATTAACTTTTAATCTCTTCAAACAATAAAAGAGGTAATTAGTATTTTATAAACAAAAATGAATGCAACAAAGGCAAATAATTTGCCAAATAGTGAGGCTCCTGTGTGGAACCTGATACTTGTGTGGTTCAAGTTAACTATGAGAAAAAGGAGATTGGAAATGTAGGTAGTCCTAAACTAGGGCCACACGATCCATCATTAAAGAAGAGCTACCCAGTAATATCTCACAGAGCAGAAAAACAAGCCTTAAAAAGTTTCCCGCTGTTTGAAAATAATTGCCCATGTATTCAACTACAGTAACTGTTAGGATCATCTTTACTAAGACATTACAATACACCATTTGGAGAAAACAAAATAAATATACTTATATATTTGTTTATATAGATGAGCCCTTGTAGTATATAAGGCAAGATAAAGTTTTTAAATGTACAGATAATAATCTGTAGTAATTCATAACTTTATTTGGGGGATAATTTTCATTAAATTATATAGAATGTGAAGTATACAGAATATGTGTAGCCAGATGTTGCAAATTTATTTAGTGATTAAACTGATTATATTTTTATTACAACTATAAAATATAGTCTATATTTGTATATGGAAATCCTGTATATTTGCAATCTATATTTAACATATGCCTAGTTTCTTCCACACAAAGAGAGAGTATAAATAGGCATGGAAGGATTAGATTTTTATCAGTAAATGTCAGTAAACATTGATTTCACCGTACACACAGAAACCAATGGAAAAATATGTCCATCGATAATCAAAATGTACAGAAAGGCAAATTAAGAAATATGTTGCTTGAGGATTTACTAGAATTTGATTTAAGGATACTGACTTTGTATATTTTGACCTGTGATGGTAACAATTTGTATTATAATGGTTACACAGCTTTAACTTTTTGATTCCCAGTGCCCTCTGTCATTAAATAATTGTCTGACTTTCCCACATAATTTCCACAGCTATGAAAAATTTAAATGAATAAAAATGAAAAGAAATGCTTATAACCCATAATTTTGTACAACTGTGAAAACTGAAGCAAATAATAAAATGCTTAAAATAAACGTTGGTAAAAAATCAAATTCTGCCAAGCTTAAATATAACATATTCCATATTTTACTCTTCTGTATGGGGAATATATGGTGACTGTGAGATGGTGTGCTACAATGTAAAGTTTTATCAGCATGAGCGTGGGATGACTGCATTACGTATGAGTAAACAAATCTGCATGCTATAGAAAAACATTTTAGGAAACTTTTGTTGAGGTTTTAACACTTTTATTGGAACCACTTTTCATTTCCCTGCATCTGTAAAGCCAGGTGCCTTCGTTATCAGGAGTCCAACTTTACAGGACCCAGAGGGAGCCATAAAAACCTTTTTAAAATATCCAAGAATGAATGGATTTAAAGTCTGTAATTTTGAGGACTTCGAGGACTAGAAAGATGTAATGGGTCTCATTGGGCAGCTGGCAGCCTATGCTTCTCAATGGTAGAAAATCTGCTCTCTCACACTAAGAAGTAACAAAATGTATATGTAAAAGAAATCTGTCACTAGGGCAGGAAAAAGAGTTACCCATCCTAGACCTTGGGCAAGTATGATTTCTGTGAGAAGAGACAGGAAAGAAAATACTTCTGGAGCAGGTTGATTTAACATAAGTGGTAACTGGCTGAAGCTGTCCAAGATTTTGGAAGGTTAGAATAAGTCCCAAAGGCAATGGATTGGAGGACACTCTGCAGGTGAGGTGGTCAAAGGTGCACAAGACTTTCATTATGACATGATTCCACAATTTATCACCTAGCTCTGTAATTTATCAGATGTCTCTCTTCTTCATACAGAGAAATCATATGCCTGGTTTTGGGCCTGGGGGAAAGCGTTTTAGGAACAAGATCTGCATTATCACTATTTTGTTAGAAGATTAATATTAACCATTAATTAAAATTGCATTCTGAGCAGATTAGAACAAAAGGCAGTGAAGACAGGATATTGTGTCGAAAGATGTTTAGCCAGTCTGAGACAGTAACCACAGGAAGGTTTTGTTCGAGATGCTCACCTTGAAAGAAACACTGCACAGGTCTTTCTCATACAATGGGGATCAAATCTTAGTATCGCTGAAGTAATGGAAAAAACGCCCATTCCATCCAGTGAAATCCTTCATTTTATGACAGAACTCTGTCAGATTTCTTTTTTCATCTAATATGAAAGTTTCAACAGCTTCCTTTCTTCTACTTGCTCCCTTTATTGGATACCATGTTACGTCAGCCAAACCTAGTTAGAAAAATAATGAAACACTTAGAATAAAACTTATAAATTTCATGCTATAAATTAAAAGACAATTACCATTAATGGCAGGAAGACAATATCTACTGTACATTATCTTTGTAGAACTATAGAAAAAAGAACCAAAGTATTTGGTGTCAATTGTAAGGTTATAACAACAAGTAAGGACATTGTAAATTTCACCAACATGCTGAAGACTTCCCAAAGCAAAGGAATTAGAAAGGTATTCAAGGCACGCAGTGAATCTTGGCTTTGATAATATCAGTGCTTTGCCACTGAAACACTGTATTCTCCATTAGCAATTCAATGTACATTAAAATCTTCATTAGTATAGTTTAAAACAACACAACTAATTTTAACCTGTGATAAAAAATAGAATTTTCCTTTCTCTTTCCTTCTTGCCCTGTGGTTGATTCTGCTTTTGTCTTAAAATCCTCTTGATGCAAAACAGCTGCCATCTTCAACCTGATTAACAGATAGGCACAGGTTCTTTATTGCCAGTATTAGCTTTACAGCACAAATCACATGGCTTCAAAAGGCTGGGTAAACAATCAAACTGCTCACAACTGTTACATATGATTTCAAACAATTCACCATGTCTGAAAAGGCAGTTTTTGAATAGGATTTTGCCATGGAATTTGTGAATATACAAAGGTGGTGTGTGCCTTATGTCAAATTTCTGTAGTTCTGATGAGAAGTCATCATCATAAAAAGCTTTTATTTGAGCAGAGCCTATGACAGGTGATCATACCAGGTGTATTTTTATTTATTCCCATTACTGGCACCCAGGGAAATCGTTAATATCTGTGGGTTAAGAATAAGGAAAGGTACATCTTTTTAACCTTATCAGTGACTTTTATGGACCCAAAGGCATGGACAATATATAGAAATGTAATAAAGTAAGTAAAATGGAAATAGACACCCCAGGGATTTCTACTAACGTTTGTATAAACAATTTCTTTTCAATTAAAAGCTAGTGCAAATTTTTGTTTTCAAAGCATCATTTGTTGCCAATCCAACGTTTACAGTTATTTTCACCTCAGTAGACAAGTTCCATACTGTTCATTAAGAAAATTGGAAAAAGCACCTAGCCTGTTTCCAGACCTGCCTTTGATCTGCAAAGACAATATTTTATTTTATTGTAATCTCCAAGAGAAAGAGAGATTCATGTTCATTCCTTAACACTGGCATTTAACTCTTTAGCTCCCTGATGTAAGCTCTCTCTTTGCTCATCACCCACTCTGAAGAATTTGTCACTTCCTTACACTTCATAACTGCATCAGTCCATGACAATATTTTAGCCACCAATTCTACTCTCCCTCCTGTTCCAAATTCCTCATTTCCCCCTGATCTCCAGCATGCAAACCCTCTTTGCCATCTCCTCTGTCAAAAAACTAGACCCTCTACTCATATCACTGTTCCTTCCTACTTTCATGCCCAGCAAAAATGCAATGTAGCTTATATTCTGCCTTCCTACTCTAGGGACTGCCTTCACCAGCCTCTTAATTAGCTGCAGTGAATCGGGCCACTATTTCTCCAGAAATTCACCACTGGCCATAGCAACTTCAACAATTATGATTCCATATCAAAAGTATTTTTTCTCATCTAAATAAACTATTTTGTTCAATCAAGTTCTCTCACTAACCACTTTCACCCACCCCCATACAGAATCATAGATCCATACCAATTTTAGCTTTTAAAACTTCTACAAGTGCTGCCTTCCACAAGTTAGTCAATGACTTCTTTGTTTCTGCTGACCATGGCTGTCTCTGAAACTCTTTGATCTCAGTGCAGTGTTTCACACTATGAATCACACTATGCTGTCTCATTTCCCCATTTATTTAGTCAGCTACTATATTTCTTTAAATTTTAATCTTTGTTTCTGAGGGTCACCCAAGGCTTTGTTTGCAGCTCTGTCCTTCATTAGCTACTTCATCACAAAATTTCACAATTTAATCTCAACCGCCACTTTTGTGCTGATGACATCCAGCTCTATCTTTCCTTTAAATCTTTAGCTCTCCCCTCTCTTTTTTTCCTCTCTATCTGTCATGAGCACATCAACACCTGGCTATATCTTCACTTTCTTCAGTTAAACATCAACAAAGCAGATTTTCTCTCACTTGCAAGAGATGTCATATCTACATTTCTAGTATTGTTTTCTCAAATCAGAATTTTTTCTTCCAAAGTCAGAGTAATTTTGTAGTCACCTTTGACCTTGAGTTGTCATTTTGTAGTGACCTTTTTGTACCACACATTTCTATACTTTGCAAGTCTGTGTAATATCAGCTCCCACACATAGCTCACATCTGTCCCACCTCAACACTTACTCTGCTGAATTCTAAAGTCGTGTGTTTGACAGTTAACCTTTTGATAAATGTAACTCCATCTGCTATAGCTATTCAAAGGTCCTCAATTCACCTGTCACCCCTGCATGCAAACAAAACCACATCTTCCACTTCACAATCTCTGCTCATCTTCAAGGCCTTTGATGGCCATGCTGTTGATCTGCTGATACCTACAAAACGACATCCCACTCCATCTGCTCTGCCAGTTCTGGATTTTCTTAGCCTCTTTCTCACCTACCAACCACTTCCTCCTTTACTTTACTGGACATTGATATTTAGTTACTGCTTCTGCACTATCAATCTGTGATTGTCTCTCTGCTTTCCTCAGATCCGTTTTTTTTTCAAAAGCAGCTGTAATCCCACCTTTTTTATGCCTCCTATAATCAATACACTGTTGCCCACTTTCCCTCAGCACTGCCTACTATTTCCTATTCTTTATACCTCTTTTTACCTTCTGCCCTTATTTTTCACCAACATTTTACAGCTTGTCCATGTTTGTAACTATTTAGTAGTGGGATATTTGTATGAATTATGTGTTTTAAAATTTAGTTGTACTCTACCAAACATTTACAGCATTGACATAAGTCAGATGTCTTTCTACCATGAAATACGGAGATGGGAATATTGGACATTTCAGTGGCCATGACCCATCTCATTATGATTGGTATGAAGTCAACCCTTCTCATTTCTGTATTCCCCTTTTGACACAGCAACACAACTATGTGATCTTAGAAAAGGAACATAAAGATGCAATATTTAAAATGGCGCTTTCAACCTCCAGAGTCTAAGCAATGACATATCTTAAAATAGCATGATTCACTTTCTGAATCTGAGCTGCATGGGTAGGTCTCCCAATTTCCTCCTTGAAAAATTCTATAATTTTAACATAGGCTGATCTTGCAAGTTCTCCATTTGGTAGTCTCCAGTGAACAACATATTTCATGAACCCATCAAAACTTTGCTGTAGAATAGCAGAAGAATTTGATGTCTATAGAATGCTGACATTCTCCCCACCCACCCCATAAGAATACATCTAAAGTTACTATACTCTCATTGGCTTTTTTTCCCTGTTTTAAATCCCTCTCCAATATAAATCCACAAACAAAAAATCAAAGAACATTAATCCAGCCCATCTCTCCTCCCCACACTCAAACCATCACATTAAAGTTTTAGTCTTTTGTTTCATTATGGTTACATTTAACATTTTTGTGAAAAACTTTGGAGGTTCATATATAGCCTTGATGTGTTGGTGTACATCATGGCACCATACCTGTGACCGGAGGAAATGATCATTTTTCCCCTTATTTTCACTGTTGGCCAAGGTTACTCTCTTTATCATGTGCAGATTTTATTGAGTGATGCCAAGTGAGATGAATAGAAGCAAATAATGACAGTGCCGCTGTGATGAAATGAGAGACAGAGGTCGTCTAGGTTTTATACTGAACAAATTGAGTCACATCCACTTCTCATCCATTATTTAGGGGTGATTGGGCAGGCTTGGCTTCTATAGATTTGATAATCATTCAGATGTCCATATTAAATATGTAACATAAATTTCTCATTTGGCTGTCGATGAGTTGTCACTGCAGAACAACAATGCATAAAAAGGACTATAATGTATGGATTCTCAGAAATATTTGACATAAATAAATATGCAAAAGGCAGATAATAAAATCTGTTTCTGTCTGCCTGCCAGCTAGCCTTCATGTCAGACTGGACAGCCCCATCTAATACTGTGATTTTATGCAGCTGTATCCTATGAATATTGGCCTGCACACTAGAGATTAAAGCACAGCAGATGTTTCTCTGCAGGCTAACAAATATATCACCCCTGATAACGAATGACAAATGTTGTTCCATATTGTGTCAGACAAAACCAGAGCTCTTGTAAAACAAGTGTTACAGCTGGAATAGGATATTTTAACACAGTTACCTAAGGAGTAGACAAACAGACAGCAGCCTGGCTCAAAAGGTAGAAGAATCCCAACCTGTAGTCACACAAGCATAACCAGCTATGAAGTGCTAGAGTGCTGTAAAAGGGAAAAAAGCTTCCAGTAATCATACAGACTCTTCAAGGATTTCCTCTATATTTTCATGAGATTTCTTGTGTAGTTTAAGAGGTACTTTACAATTATTCATCTGCCACGATGGCACAAATAGAAAGTGTGATTTTTTTTTTTGTGGGAGGAGGTGGGGGGGCAGGGACACAAAAATTCAGACTACTATGATCTGAATGACTATTTTATTTATTCTACAATCTCAACACCACTCCAAAGGCTTCCAAAGGGCTGAAGGATGAATGTAACTGAAATAGGACAGACAAAAATACCCAGTATGTTATGAAATATTAGACTGGACAACTTAGTTTACAGCACTAATATTTATTGCAGCTTTATTTGGGACATTCCACCCGCCCACATGCACACGTTAGTGATGTATTAATGTCAGGCCCTCCTCAGCATGCTTTGGCAGTGTGTAGGTAACAGTAACTTCTCCCTCTTCACCCATTTTAATTCGGAATCCTTTGTCTATTCCCTTGCACAGTAAAGTCTATAACCTTTACAGGGGACAGATGCCTGAGAACTCAGCAATTGAAGGGGTGACATCATATTTTGATACATTATCTGAATGTTTTCGCTACTGAAAATAAAGTGGATCTGTACAATGTGAATATAGGCAGTTGAGTCCTCTTTTAGCTTCTGATTGTCCACTGAACAGAGTAGTAAAGTAAACATGCTTTTTTAAAAAACAATCTAGCAGAGATACTAAGAGGGAAAAGGGCAATACAGCAACTTTCAATCACTTGCTGACTTGTTAATTAACATTATTTTCCCCTTTTGTAACTGAAACTTTGCTTTCCATCTATGGTGTTTTCCCTAAGCAATTTTATTCAATGAGACGGTAACAGTTGTTTGTCTGATAAAGCACGTACTATTTAGAACACAGATGTTTGATTATTATTTATTTCTCTCTGAAGCCCGCTAATACAGTCCCAAATGATCTTTTTTTCCTTTTGCTTAAATTTAATTTGGAATGTATGTTGTTGGTAAGTGACAGATAGTTTAATTATTAATAGGATCCTTCAATGGCAATGCACCATAGTTTTAAAGTCACCTGAGTCCAAACCAATACTACCTTCTTTCTTCCTTATGCTACTGGGATTCCTTGAAGAATACAAAGGTAATTAAAAAACTCATGACAAATCTACATGTATTTTGTCCTTTCCTCAACATTTGTGCTTGCCTATGGTTTTACAAAGTACCATTCTTTCTAGAAATGGTAACAACTCAGGAGAGACTTCTGGAATGGCTTCTTTCTTGGGCGGATGGAATATCTGGGGAGTGAGGCAGGGAGAGGGGGGCAAAAAAAAAAGGCGGGCCTGGGATTCTGAATACTGAAGCTACAGTGCGTGATACTGAAACAAAGGTTAACACTATCTGAACTCTCGTGAATGGGGGTCTTGCTGTATTGTAATATGGGCACAATACAGGGCATAGCCAGTCCATAAAAGACACAAAAAGAAAAAAGGGAAATGGGAAGACAGAAGAAAATATAAGGAAACACATCAGAGAGATGCTATTGAAACAATGGACAGAAAAGCAATTTTAATATGCTTTCTGTATTGTAGTAGTCACTGTTGCTAGATATTTGACCGTGCTGTTGGTTAATGCCTTCCAAGCATATTCAGTGTCCGTCATTTGCAATATCCTTTTACTCTGAGATACTTTATATTTCTGGGGAAATTTTGAGTGAATGAAAATAGGATTTTAGAGTAGATTGTTCTTCTCTTTCTTAACTATGGTGCTTACTACTGCCAAGTGGCAATACTACAATGCTGCTTTCACTGCAATATAAATTTAGAAATGGGCCCAAAACATGGATCTGAACAGCCCCAGAAACTGGGAATATTCAACTTGAGTTCCTGAATTTACGGCTGGTCCTTATTGCTGTTTGGGGCTGAACCCAGATCCAAAAAGACTCAACTTTGCAGCTTGGGACAAGCAATTTCAAGTAGTGTTAAACAAGTACCATTACTTTAAGAAATGGGAGTTTATAGACTGGCTCCCTACAATTGGTTCTGGCACAGAGTTCAGCTCAGTCTGAGCAAATAATCTGATCCTTAATTTCTATGTAGTTTTTTTAGTAAATTATTTGTATCTTTAAAGAAAAATGTTTAATAAAATATAAATTAGTCCTGTGGCATGAGTAAAGAGTAAACCCCAGGGACCAAATATAACTTTCCAATCCTGCTGTAGCATTTCCCATATAGTTCACACCTCCCATTGCACTACATTCCTCTATGGCAGTGGTTCCCAGATTTGTTCCACCGCTTGTGCAGGGAAGCCCCCTAGCAGGTTGGGCCAGTTTGTTTACCTGCCGCATCTGCAGGTTCGGCTGATTGCGGCTCCCAGTGGCCGCAATTTGCTGCTTCCATTGGCCTGGAGCAGTGAACTGCGGCCACTAGGAGCCGCAATCGGCTGAACCTGCAGACAGAGCAGGTAAACAAACCGGCCCATCCCGCTAGGGGCTTTCCCTGCACAAGCGGAGGAACAAGTTTGGGAACCACTGCCCTATGGGTATTATCCTGGATTACGAGGCAAAGTACTTGACTGAAAGAGTCCCATCTTCACCAGCAGCCACAGACGCTGAGCATTTAAAACTTCATCCCAAATCCTCTCTAAAATGCATATCAAAGTAATATAATACTACAAACCTGAGAAACACATAAAAGCCTTGGTGAGTGTGTCATTCCCACAAAAAGGCAAATGCATCCTTTTAATGATCCTCTGGGCCTGATCCATCACAGTGTTACCTCTTTATATCAGTGTAGCACCACTGAATTCAATCGAGTGACACATCGGTCACTCAAGCCCATGAATACAATAACATCTCAACATATTAGTATTTATATTCATGCAAGGATGTGACTGGTGCTCAGATATGCATCCAAGTCAATCAGTCTGGAAGAGGATTTAGGATAGGACAGACATGTCAGGTTTTAAAAATAAATATATGTAAATATTGCTTTACTTTTAGCAGGAATTAATTCTATTATTCCTGAGTGCTTCATTTACCAAGAATTTGTTTAACAAGCTAATATTCTACAAACAAGCATGGTGCAGAGAATCTCTAATTTAACACGTACATGGCAAGCAAGCAACTTTATTTTTAACTAAACCAATTTAAACAAAAAGCTGTATGGGTGAAATTAACCCTTATGCAGAAGGGCAGAATAAAAATCTTTGCACTACTTAAATTTCATGTAAATCCTCAAAACAGTTTCAATGAGTCTTTAGCGGTGCATAGACCTTGTGCTGCCTCTTGGCGCAGTGAAATGCAGTCTACATGCAAAAAGTGAAATTTCTTCCCTACAGGTCAAACTAATGTAAGTGGCAACAATGGAAGTGCAAGACTAGAAAGGCAGTTGCTGCCATTTTAACTGGTATGTCATGTAGACCTATTCGGAGCTGAGCTAGACAACCCAGTGAAATTACAATGCCAGTTGCCATTCTACACTAGCATTCTCTGAGCACTGATATCACTATGTGAGAATGATGCATGAGGTTAGTACAATGGCGAGAGGAAAAGGTTCTAGCAAAGACAAAGTCTTTCATGTGTCTCTCCTTTCAGGTAAGACTACAGCATAGACAAAAAGATTTCTCTCACAGAATTGCTGAGCTGACTCGGAGATAGAAATCCCACAAGAAATTATCTCATGAAGTATCCCACCTGATCTTTAAACTCAAGAAGTTCACCTCCGTTCAGATGAACACTTGAATTTCTGGATACGTAAACTGAACCAAAACAAGACCCCTGGAAACAGCACTTCAAAGACACTGAGTGCCTAAATCACTTTTGAGAATGGGATTTAGACTCTTAAATCATTTAAGCAATTCTGGAAAATTTCCTCACAGATAACCATTAACTCCTTAATAATTCCACAATGCTGAATTGGAACAAAAATAACAAAATTGCTCAAACTGGTTTATAAACAGGACAAGGACAAAAAGGATTTCTGCCCCTTAGCTATGTGCAAGTCATGACGGACAGGGAGATGGATTAGATCATCTAACAGATTTATCACCTCTAGATTAGAGAAAATCTTCAGATTACAGGAAATCTTTTATGAGTAAGGACCACACAATATGCCTTAAGGAAACTCACAACAGTAAATTGTGCATTAAGATCAAAGTCCACATATGCTATACAAAACTATTCACAATGTATTCAAAATTGAAAGCATACACCATGACTTCTTTTTTAAGCTTTTCATCCATTTTGTGTAAAGGTAAGAAATATAAATAGATTTCCCATTACCAATGCAGGGTAGCTTTCTTTCCTCAGAAGTGAATAATTATCACAAGAGAAGCAGCTTTTTGATTAAAAAACTCTGTAAAATTCTAGATGGCCATAGCAGAGAGTGGGGTTGGATATTAATCAGTAAAAGTCACCTGCAGCAACACATTTCACAGGATGATATCATGCCTGTGTGATCAGAAGAGCTCTGATTCACAACTAGGAGAGCTTGGGGAGGTAGCAGGAACATTCTGACATACTATATAAAATCTCAGGGGTAAATGTTAGATCATTACAAAACCCTGTGGTATCACACCCTCTGATTCTGCCTTGGAGTTCTGCATGAGATATGAACCTAAAGAACTCAGAACACACATAACCACTGAGTTCCGCCTTCTTTCTGAGATAAATTACATAAAATCATTGAGTTTCCACATGAATTCAAAAGCTCCTTCCATCCCCCAGGACTACCTGACTGTCACTAAACTTTGCCTCCCCATTATATTTTGCTGTTCTCCAGGGTGCTTTGGCCTAGTTGGCCCAGCTTCTGTTCCAATTGCAGTCAGTGGAAAAAATCCTATTAATTTAAAATAAAAGGTTAGCATTTAACCCCCAAACCCAGAAAGGCTCTTTTGGGGGAAATGAGCAGCCTGTCTGCCACCAGGTTCCTAGCAGCAGGACCCCAAAAGCTTCACCAGGTGCTAGTGATGCACAGCTGCTTTATCTCACACGGTGGCAAAAAGATGACTCAGATTGCACTATCCTCTTGCTCTGAGACATTCAACTGAGAGGATAGTGCTTTCCTTCCTGATATATACAATCGAAGGAGACAATGACATTTCACTCATGCTCTCTAGGAACACTATACACCCAAAGCCTCTGATTTCTGTGCTGGTAATTCCTGCATACAGCAATGTGTCTCCTCTGCAAGTAAAGTCGCATGACGTCGAGCCAGACCCCAGCTAACTTCATCTTCTGTGGGGTCATCTAAATCATCATAGAGAAGCCCACATCCATGGTACCCTTTTTGGCTTTTACACCGAGACACCTCCGGAGACTGTTGTGGGATTTGCATTTGTTTTACCTCTCAGTCAAGCATGGTTCACAGACTGATACTGCCTTAAGGGAAGTTGGGGCCAATGTCAGAATCACAACCATCCTTTGTTTTTCCCACATTTTCTCTGAACTCAGCTTCCCTGCTATCCCCCCATACCACCACCTTTCTTTCAACATGACAAGGTCTGTGTTGTTATACTACAGAGTAGGACTGTAAAGAGAAAAAAAAACACAACCCTGCCATTTTTGGATGCTTCTAGGAAGAAGCAATGGGAAAAAATAGAACTGGTTTGGAGTTTAGCAAAACTGTATCAGTTGGGAGTGACCCCTGAGGGCATGAATTCAGAACACATAGAGCCAGATTCTGGGATGCTGTACAACTTGTGATACCCCATTGAACCAGATATGAATGCATAGGATATACATCACCACAGAAGGGATAAGAATATCAATTCCCAAAGCAAACACACTAAGTTATGGGAAAATCTGGGAGGGAAAACCGAGGGAAGTGGCTGAGCCTCATAGGAGAATGCCCGCCAGTGACCAAAGGTTGCACTTGCAGTGGCAAGTGTGTCAAAGTCCATATTTCCGGAGGAAAGCAACTGGAAACCTCTTAGATAAGGAATGGCTTTTTTCAGCTTGTGAAACTGCTACAGAGTAATAGAACATTTTTCTTGTTTCATAAGGTTCTGCATCAGGTGTCCCCACCCCTACATTGAACTAAATAAATATATAATAATAATAAAATAAATACATACATTCATAAAGCACCCTCATTGCTAGCATCAAACAGTTCAGTAGGCAGCAGAATGTAAGACACAATTTCTCACTATTCTTAAATCCAGTGAGGCTGCACAGCATGCTGCAGCTGTGTAACACACCTCTTCCCTCTCTCACCAACTCCCAGTAGCCATATGATCATTGATGGCAGAGGCCACTGGTCTGTGGGTAACAGATTTCTGAAACTACCATAATTGTTCTAATCATAATCCACCACCTTGGAAACTGAAGGCCAATTTCAGAGCTGGTGCCAGTGGACCAGCTTTAATAATGACTTTACTATTGCCCATTTTGATGCTTATTTTTCTGATGTAATTACCAGCCAACTCACCCTAGGTCAGAATTCAGTCCATAACCTGCAACTTGATGTCAAGCAGTTTTGTGTCATTCATTAAGACCAGCAAATATATAATACTCTCTGGTGTAGACACATTCATCCAAGAGAAATACAACCAAAATGCAAATAAAAATATGGATTAGAAACACATGGGGATAGTGGCCTGGACTCTGCAGATCTTCATGGACTGTGCAGACCCTATGATTTAAGCAGTCGATCTAATAAACTTGTGCTTTAATCAGAGATGAAAATAATTATCAGAAGACTTTGTACCAGGAGCTGAGCATCTGAGAGGAAGAAGCTGTATTTGTGCAAGAAGGAGAAGTAAAACTTTTAATGCTCAGAATGAATAAATGTGAACCTCAACTTGCAAATGATAAACAGTTATAAAAACACACACCCTAAAACCATGTACCCATATCACTTCCTCCAGCTGGAAAGAAATCAACACAAACACGACTCTTTTGTTGCACTGTCTAAATGTAACTGATGGACAGCAAACACAACTGAAGTCAGCCAAAGATGAGAAAAACAAATTCACACATAAACTCTGGAAATTTGCATAAAGCTCATATTCAACCTTTTATGTTACATTGGTTAGCACCTCTCCTCCCCGAAGCCCAAACAATTAAGACTGACACTGTATTTCTCCCCCTCCTTTTTCGGTCAGAGAATCTTGGCACAACCAGCACAAACAAACTTTGCTAACAGCTTTAAACTTGGAAGGCCCGCTTTTTAAATATTTGCCGCTACATAATTGAAACAGCTGTTTTAATGAGATACCTACTGTCATCATTTTACCCTGGCTGAGCTGGGTGACAACAAAGCAGTAATAACGAATTCAATAATAATTAACTCGGGTCATCTGCTCATCTGTCATGGCTCATCAGCTTTAGGGAGAAAAATCCCAGTGAACTTCTCTCTTTTGTGAGCTTTCCAAAACTCTGCAATAAAATGCTTAGAGAGGACTCTAGGTAGCCCTTCAAAAGTTCTAAGCAAACTGGTAAGTAGGTTAATTAAATTTTATGCATGTTTAAATGCTAATGATTACATTCCTAACATTACAGTGTAATCTGTTATGGAATGATGTCATGCAAGCAGTGGTTTTTAGTGCCTAACACATTTCCATCCTGATGTGGAGTAGCTCTGGATCATTTATCGGAGGGCAGGAAGTTGACAGTGGTTTTTCAGAGCCAAGTTTTACATTCAGATCCTCTCCCTGTCTGTTGAATTCTAAGCAGGAAAGTTACAGAAAACCACTGATTTTAAGCCCACTGCTGCATCACAGAGGAGAAATGCTACCTAACCACATCAATGAGTGGGGGAAATTGATGGAGTCGACAGTGAAAGGGAGACAGTCCCAGTAGCAAGAGAGGGATGCACTTGTTAAGAGACAATAAGTAATTCCTTGAATGAGAGTTTCTGGCACCCATTGGCCAGCTAGGGGAGAGAGGTGCTGAATGGCCAGCATGCCCCAGCTCCCAGGATTTTGCCCAGTAGAGGGGCATGTGGAGCCTCTTTTTGCTCTGTTACAGCAGCCCTCCCTACCCACCCAAATTAGGACTGGGAACCCAGCTTGACAGATTCTGTTTAGTGTGACAGGAAGGATTTTTTTTCTCCCATAAGCCAAATCAGTGGAGTATCAGGGAGTTATTTGCTTTCCTTGCAGTACCTGTAAGCCACAGTGGGTTAAGTAGGAACATATGTGGTACTGGGGGTGTGTGGCTTAATTATCGTGACTTGCGGGTGGTTTCCAGTGTGGTTAAGAGAATAAAATGCACAGTTCCCAGAGGTACAAGACCTGGGATTTTGGTAATGGGCCTTGGGCTCATATGATAGGGTGAGACATTGTGGCTGAGGTCAGACCTAGTGGCCCTCATAGGGCGAGGTCCCCACCCTGCTGCGCCATCTGTCCCCCTTGTGGTTGGGGGAGAATGCTAGTACTCAGAAAAGGCTGAGTCCTGGCAGGGTAGGCTGAGAAGAGTCTACCCTGCATTATGGATTATGTGGTAAGAAGCCTTTTAACCCCGGTGCCAGTTATGGGTAATATGGTAAGGATTCCTGTAACCCGTGCACTGGCATTATTTAAATGCCTGGTGTAGGAGAGTATGGGTAACGGGTGAGTAGAACCCCTCCCTTGTGTAAAAATTTAATACAATTTCCATTCTGCCATTTAATTCCTTGCATGTGTCCGTCCTCATTTTGCCATTGTGTCCATGTCAATCTGACATATCTATGATCAGTTTTCTGAGCTGCATAAAAAAGTAATTAGCAATATCATGGAAACGAGCAAGAATCATATTTCTCCCAAATTAATTTGTTTCCAGAAGTGAAATATTTAGTTGATTTACCCTGTTTTTTCCCTCAAAAGAACAAAAAGTGATTTCACAGGTTAATGTGTGTGTGTGTGTGTGTGTGTGTGTGTGTATGTGTGTATAAAATTTACAAATTCTCCCTATGCTCACTAAAATCTATTTGGACAGCTGCAGCAAAGTACTGACCGCCCTTGATTCCATAGAAGTCAGTGAAAGTTGAAGCTGTTGTATCTAACGTCTTTTTTGTATATTAAAATTTGCAGGCAACAATTAGTGATTTCATACATGCCCAGCTAGGTCTGAATGGGGCCAGTTCATGAAATATTTGCCTTAATATGAGAAATTTATTGTCTAAAGGAACGGCTGATATACTGCATTATCTTATTGTACACAAGATTCAAATAGAAACATTTAAAAATATGGGGATACCATAGCACAGTCCTTTCAACCCACTTGCTGAACTATCAGAAGGACTAATAATCTATTTCATTTAGGGTTGATCTGTAATTATCACAGGACTCTGTAGTTTACTGCATAGAGATCACCACTGCATATGTGATGTGAGCATATGTATACATGACATTTTTCTTCTCCCTTCAAATATGGTATAGGTAAACTCATGGGATAAAATCCTGACCTCACTGAGGTAAATTTCAAAACTCACATTGATTTCAATGGGGCCGAGATTTCACCCATGGTAAGTAAGGCATCTGGCTTTCCTAGGTATGTACTCGGCTGGCTTGACTGACTCACACTGGCCACACTGTTATTTTTAGCGTACTAGCTTAAACAGAGTTAGTAAGTATCTGTCTTCTGGTGCTGGGAAGCACTCTTCAAGTTCTGTAGACAAACCCACAAGTAATGTGGTCATTCAACCACATTCAACTCAATCATTGAGAAAACCTTCCTACCACACTGTACTTCATGCAGCTTCCTCTCCCAATCATTGTGTGTGTGTATTCTCTCTCTCTCTCTCACACACCTCCCCCCACACCAAAAGTACATATGTAGCTAGATATGCTCAGACATATACAGGCCATAGTACATAATCTGTAAGCACTCTGGGATCTTTCTCGATACAAATATTTTGCACTTCCTGAACACCTTTCATTTACAAATATTGCACCTCACCAATGTCTGTGTTTGTATGAAGTAGGCACTGTTTTTTATTTTACAGATGGTAAAGTCAGGCACCTCTGAAGGATAACTAATTCAGTAACCAAGATCACACAGTGAGTGAGCAATAGCTATGAGACTAGAAAATGTGAGTCCTGGCTTCCAGAGCAATGTTCTAACCACTAAACACACTTTCCCCTATTCTACAAAGGTGCTGTACAAAAAAAAAAAAAAAAAAAGCAGTAGCAGTAATAGTTGCTGCTTCACTATCAACTAACCCACAGTTTTCCACAATAAATGGTAAATGATTTTTAACTAGCTGGCCACCAATTACGTTTTTATAGAGTAAATAAACCACAGTTGATTCACACAAAGCGCGGGAAACAGCATGTTGTTTGCTGCAGGGTTGAAGCCACACAGCATCTGCTTTATAACCCAAGGGATGTGTCTGGGTGCAGTGGGAGAATGGGGAACATTTCAAAAGATATTGCAAAACAGCTGCTCAGTTCTGCTCCAGAGTCCCAGAATTTGTTGTGGGGAGTCTGATTGAAGTTTGGGGTTCATAGGAAACTGAGGTGGCTAGCCCTCTGCAGACCTGTAATTGTCTAATTTGTGGCTTTAGATTTGTTGGGGGGAAGACCTCATGTGGATCAAAATTAGTGCCTTTCATACAGTTCTAGTGAGGGTCCTCAGCTGCTCACACTCTTCATTTTGTTTCTAGAAGCTTATGTTTTGGCCTATAATCAATACCTAGACATATCACTGAAAACCACTACTATTTGTAGGCATCTATTTGGGTCAATGACATTGAGATACTGGAAAAAGTTTAGACCAAATTCTACAAAATTCATTGTTTTGTTTGAACCTGAGCCTAGCAGAATTTCATACCATCTGAGGTTGCAAAATGAAACTTGTGCAGCACTACTGGTAGTTTGGTGTCAAAATAGCTGCAGCAGGCTGCTATGGTAGAATTACATTACATCAAGGGAGCCTAGACAGAACTTTACAAAAAACAATAACATCACGTTTGTGATGTTGCACTCCATATGCTTTATGAAAATATGCTTGGAATGTAAATATAGTGTAACTGGAATGTGCTTTATGAAAAAGGTTTCTTGTAAGATATCATTAAAAAGCTTATAATCTATTGAGTATGTTCATCCTATTTGTATGTATGTATCGTTCTTGTATCTAAAACTAGAAATATGAAGTTAACTCTGAGGTCCTATTGTAATTATGCAAAGTGTGGGCCATTAATGGTGGTTTAGAATTTTGATGGCTACCATTGACCAGGACAATTGGTTGTAAATGACTCCGTTTACTTGAAAGCCTTCTTGTGTTCCTGTGAGTCAGGCTGGAAAGAATGGAGGATTAGGGTTTCACAGGACATATGACCATGTCATCTGGTACTGGAATCCATCTTAAACCTGGTGCTTTTCCATTTAGAAGAAAGAGTGGGAACCCAGAGAGAGACAAAGGATTCCTGCCATGTAACAAAGCTATAAAAGGGGATAGAACAGAACAAAGGGGTCCAAGTCATGCGAAATCCTCTGCTTTTCACCTAAGAAGCCTGCTGGAACTAACAAGGTCTGTATCGGAGGAAAGGATTGGTTCAGACTAGTAAGAAGTCTAGTCTGTGAAAGAAGCTTATTGGAACATCTCTGAGGGTGAGATTTACCTGTATTCAGTTTTTTAATGTATTAGGCTTAGACTTGCAAGTTTTGCTTGGTAATTTGTTTTGTAAATTACTTAGTAATTTATTTTGTTCTGTCTGTTATTACTTGAAACCACTTAAATCCTACTTTTTATACTTAAACAAAAGTGATTTTATTAACTCAAGTAAGTGATTAATACCTGGAGGAGCAAACAGCTGTGCATATTTCTCTATCAGTGTTATAGACGTTGGACAATTTATGAGTTTACCCGGTATAAGCTTCATACAGAGTAAAACAGATTTATTTGGGGTTTGGGTCCCATTGGGAACTGGGTGTCTGGGTGCTGGAGATAGGTGACCTGCTGAGCAGTTTTTGGTTAAAGTCCTCAGCTTTGGGGGCATGGATCAGACCTGGGTCTGTGTTGCAGCAGGCTAGCGTGTCTGGCTCAACAAGGCAGAGTTCTGGACTCCCAAGTTGGCAGTGGAAAATGGGCTCAGAGGTAATTTCAGCACGTCAGGTGACAGTCCAAAGTGGACAGAGCTAGGTGGGTTGAGGTGTGGTGTGCTCTGCACACTAGCAAGTACTAGAAGAGTCTGCACTGGGGAAGCACTACCTTTTTTTTTTTTCAATTTTTTCTGCTTGAGAAATCAGTGTCAATCTACTAGAGGCTAAAACTGGGAGTTCTGCCTCATTGACAACTAAGTAAGGACTTCAAGATTTGGTCCAGCCTTTGAAGTAAATGAACATGCTGTGTAATGAAAATGAAATCAGTGCTTACTGAGATGAGCTTTCTAAACACCAAGAAAATATGTCTGCTGAATTAGTTTGTTACTATAAAACGGACTCCTAAATAATTATTTAAACATCTCCTGCTTCTTTTAGATACAGATACCTTCCAGATGTGCTATATTTACATAAATAAATAAATAAATAAAAATACAAGCTTCCTTCTGGGTGTCTATCACCTTAGCATCGGAGTTCTGATTGTTACATAATGAGATAGGGATTAGCCTCTCTTATTGAGGCTTTCCATGGAAATCTGGATAATCGTTTGCTTTATTTTTTATCTGGTGAAGAAAGGACTTCAAAAGTTAGACAAGTTTGATTAAGTTTGGATAGGCTCTCAAAAGCTGTGTTTTCTATAGCACTTCTCCGAACTATCACGACTTCTTGGTTCTACAAAATTTCATGGGAACAGCCCTTGTTTACAAGCACTAATACATTAATTGCCAAGCTCCATGCTGCACCTCCTTGTGCAGAATGCACCTAGATGACCTTTGAAGTTGCACACTCAGGAAAGTTATGGACCTTAATGAGCAAACTTCCACTGCTTGGTCATTTCACAATCCCAGTCCCCTTGCTCTATGCTAATGGTTCTTCTTTTATCATGTTTAAATAGGTCAAAAAGTATCCAACTGGATGAGGTCCACGGTTTGTGCCTGGTCCTTGCATATGGCTGCAGGGTCGGGGAAGACACAAGAAACCTTCACAGGCAAAATTGTCTTCCCTGCACTATCCTGAATGAAGGGACTACTTCCTGCTAGCATCCTCTGGGATGGTGGACATCACACAGGGACTAGAGGAAGTAGCTACCTAGTTGTTTAAGGAAAACATGTTACATCCCTCTGTGGCAGGTGCACTCCCCCACATGTCAATGTAGCCTTAGGAGACATTGTATAGGAAACTACTCCTCTGGAACACCATGGTTTTGCACCAGCCCCAGTGCGACCAGTGACTAACGAGCACAATCTGGCCCTTAACGTATGCACTAGCACAATTTAAAGTTAATGTATTAGTCAATTCAGAATTGTCACAACACTCCTTGCATTTATATTATCAACAGTTCCTAGAGGGCATGCACAGGTAAGCAATGTATTAGCAATAAAACACTATGCACAGGTAAGCAATATATTTGCTGCTAATATGGAAAAGACAGTTTAATCCCAACTTTTTGCTTTTATTTAACATGGGGAATGTGCCTCTATGATATTATTAGAGCACTGGTCTGTGCATTTATATTAAAATATTTGATGTGAAAAAGTAGGAGTTAGGCATAAAACAGATTTTGAGGATTTTAATTAGTCTTCTTTTGAGTTACACCCAAATGCATTGCAAGACCATGGTGTGTCTTATGTGGTAGAAAACAGTAATAACGTGAGTACCAGCTGAAAGCACCACCATGTTTCATATTTCTGGAATTCATGAGAATTCCTAGACTGATCATTATTAAAGGGTGTTATCCTGCACAAAGGTCTTCAATTCCTTAGTGTTAAAAATATCTTTCCTTCGGTCTGGGAAATAAAGTCTATTTCATGAAACGGTTTCAAGTTTGGAAATTTATTTTTGTTCTGGAGTGGAAGAAAACTAAGAACTTCTCTCAAAATATTTCACAAAATGAAAATGAAAACATGAGCAACGTTGACTCTGTATAGCCTGATTATTAGGAATTTGACCTGGGATGTGGGAGACCCAAGTTCAAAATTCTGCTCTGCCTGATTCAGAGCAGTTTTTCATCCCAGATCACTCCAAACCAGGCAGAGCTGGTACACCTGGTCTGCCATATCCTAGGCCAATGTTGTAACTTCCAGACTATAGAAAAAGTGTCTCTCTCTCTCTCTTCTCAAAATTCCATCTCGGACTTGAGAAACCTTGCTGATTAAATTTCATCAAACATTTTGATTTTGACTAAATGGTATTTTCTGTCAAATAAACATTGCATCAAAAAATTCTGACCAGTTCTACTAATTTCCGCCTTATCCTCCCATCTGGGGAAAGAATTTATTTTGAACGTATCAATGTATTCTTTTCTTCATTTTGCAAAATACATAGAGCAAAATAAGAATATGGCCAAAATGTTTAAACTTTTTCTAAAATCATGAACCCTAAACCCACCTAAATAGACACTTGCCTAAAAGCAACAATTTTTGAGAAAAGTGCTGAATAACCCCTCTCCTACACCCACGAAAGCTCATGCTCCAAAACGTCTGTTAGTCTATACGGTGCCACAGGATTCTTTGCTGTCTTTACCTCTCCTATAAAAGTCAATAGGAGAGACAGGCCACAGCAGCTTTGAGACTCAGGAGAGATGCTACTTTGGACTGTAAACACATGTAGGGGTGTAAAGAAGACTGCACGGAAGTTTGGACATGCAAAGACAAGTGGGGATTGTGTGTCTGATCATGCCCCACAAAAACAAGCTTTGGCTTTCCTGCTCCCAGTGCAAAAAAGGATGTGTGTATGTGCGCACTTGTGTGTACATTAATATGTTACTTGTGGTGGTTATCCAGGTTTTGTGTATCACCCAAGAAGCAGTACATTTCACCATTCTGTGCTGCTTCAGAGGTGGCGCACAACCCTAACACAGGACAGGAAGAAAATACAAAACCAGGATATTATTTAGATGTTTAAGTCTTGATTTCGGTTTCTTAGGTTGAGGCACCACCTTTGAAAATGTAATGTTATATGGTAATTCATTAAATATATACATTTAAAAAATTGCTAACATACTGACTTATGTCATATGACATATTGGAAAATTGTCCAATTGCATAGAATACATTTTAAATACTGTGTTCAATACATTGTATGAAATGTGAAACCAATATATGAAAAATTATCTCCTTTTGTCTCTATGAAATGCAGACAAATATGCACAGACACTCATATAATTACATATCCTCCGTCTGTACTTATGAAGTACAGTTGAACATGCCTGAAATTTTCATCAAAACTCATTGAACCATAATGTGATGGTAATAAGAAATGTTCATATATGATTTCAGGAAAGAGATTGCTGTATGATATATTTGATCTAGATAGAAAGACTCATACAGACCACACACACAAAAGAAAGAAGGTTCTTGGAGGGTCCTTGACCTTGAAAAACTGACCACTGCTATAAGAGTAATGACTGCACTTCCCCCCTCTAGGGAAGCCTTAGCTTGTCAGTGTACTATATCACCAGTTGTTCCATATTCTGATATTCAGTTCTGTGTAAATAGAACAGAGTAAGGAGAAAAGGAAGTACTTCATATTAAAATTAATAGGTTAAGTTATGCTCTCAGTTCTGTGGCCATTATCATTGACTTATCCTACTGTATGGTAAACAAATGTATCAGTTGACCCAATACCAATATCATTTAAATGTTTTAAATAGGTTTTATTATCTATGAAGTTAAATTAAGTTTTGGATGCAGTTTCTAAATAAAAAGGGAGGCTTGTATGGTCTTTTCCATTTTTATCAATAATCATCATAGGCTCCCATTCAGAAAGAATAATTAAAACATGCTTAACATCAGTGGGACTTAAGAACAAATTTAATTGCTTAGCTGAATAGGAATGGACTTAAGCTTACACGTATCTGCTTTGGGCTCTGAAGGCATATTTTCAAAGGTATTTAGTGGAGCTGGTAAAAAAAAATTCAGTAGAATAATTTTCCATCAGAAAACACTGTTACATCAACATTAAAGTGTTTTGCAGGAACGTGTCAGTTTTGATAAAAATTTTGACAGAAATGTGCCAAAACAAATCATTTAGAGATACTTGTCTTATTTTGATAATGTTGAAATGTTTCATTTCAGCTTTGTTTTGATTAATTTCAGACTTTTATATTATAATAATTTAAATATAATATATGTATCTTACATTTGATATTAGAATGTTTCAACATTATCAAAACATAACAATTTGATGTTTCCAAATCAACATTTCTCAGAATTACCATTCTGTGCTAAAGTTAGAAATGTCTGATATGGAACAAAATCAAGTTTTGAAATGTAAGAAATTATCCTGGAGTGGAAACTCCATTTTCTGACCAGCTCTAGCATTTAGGTGCCTAGGTGCCACATGAGATTTGAAATCAGGTGATAAACCCTTATTCTGGATATTTACACTGGATCAGATTACGGCTGATTCTCATCAGGCACTGTAATGGGTAGCACCCATCTCTTGAGCATCTCCTATCAGCTGGGTTTGATGCTGCAGTCCTTTTCTCACCCCTGGAATCACCGGTAGGCGTCCAGCTAAACTTGGTGGATCATCTGTGGTTTAGGCCTCCACTCGAGTTACAAAATCCAAATGAACTTCTGGGGTCTTTAAGAGTCCAGTAACTAACAGTTTATTGGCTTTCACTAGGGTCTTCAGCCTTAGATCTTGGCGCTTTAAATTGAACCCTTTATTTGGGGGTCCAAAATAAGGCCTGTCCCCTTCTTGGGGTTCATGACACTTAACCTGTGGCCAGGGCTGCCAAAGTGCCAACTACTCTGGGGTCCAACCCAGGAACCCTATGGACAGCAGCTATGCATTGCTGTTTCAGTTAGTTGCTGCTTCATCCCTGGGCCTCTTGCTACCTGGCCACTTTTAGCTTCACCCTTATCTCTGAGTTATGTTCTTGCATCTTCTTTCTTACTGCAAACCCATCTTAAGCAATTTCAGCCAGAAACTAATTCTGGTTTTCCCTCAAGTTCCTTTGGCTGTAGAAGAGCACCTCTCTTTGCCCTTCTGGTCCCATGCAGCAACTGACTTGCCAAGGTGTTGCAGCTCCTTTTATCTGAGTCTGTTGGGCTCTAATTGCCTGCTATTGTGAGGCCACTCTAGGTAGGCATGAGGACCCATCTTCTCTGCTACTTCCTTGGTACAGGCTCTAGTAAGACCACGGGGCCTCTTGTAGGGATCCACAAATGCCAGGTACACCTCATCACAGGTGCACAAGTGGAGGAACTGGAAAGAGTAAAAGGAGTCTTTCCACTGTTTTGTATCCTGTGTATGGGCCAGAAAAAACACTACTGGTGAGTGAAGACACTTCACCACCTGTAGAGACCAAAAGTGACCAACTCTAAAGTGAGAGAGTTCAGCATAATGGGCAAAGGTGTGGGAGATTCCAGTCAGAAAAAGTACCCAAAACTCTATGCTCCCCTCTGACTCACAGCCCAAATGATCGGACCTTCTTGGACTTGGTGATCTGAGCTGGCAATCTCACAGGTGCAGATTCTCTCAATGATCTTTCAGCAGTCAGTCTGGAACCAAAGAGTGCAGATGTATGGGGAAATCTAAAATATGTATTTTGTTTTAAACTAAGCTTTTAAGCTCTTGAAAAAAGTTTTGGTGTGCATTTTGTATGGTGACCTAATCTTTTTCTTGACTGAACATACACACGGGCAAATCATCATCACCATCATCTCTTTTTCCAATGCAACGTTGGCTGGGGTGAGGTTATGAGCAGATTCCATCCTTGTCCATTCTGAGCTGATATTTTAGCCTGTTGGGGGGTTGCCTGAATGGTTTAATATACCATGTTATACCACTGTCTCTTTGGATGTCCACAGACTCTCTCACCATGCACTCTTCCACACAGAGCAATTTTAGGTAGTGGGTATGGGGGCATTCTTGTAACATAGCCAAACCACTGGAGTTGGTGCCTTTCAATTACTGTATTCATGCACAGCAATTTCAGTCTTCCATGGATGTTGTCATTTCTTAGTCTATCTAGCCTTGTCATGCCTAGAATATGGTATAGGCACCTCATTTCCAATGTTTGCAGCTTTTTCTCCAGATGCTTTGTCAGTACCTATATTTTGCAGCTGTAAAGTAAAGTGGGTACAGTGAGTGTTGTATATAATTTGGTTTTAATTGTCATGAAAGTTGATCTAAGATTCCAATCTAAGATTGTTTTTCTTCAGACATGAGAACATTCTGCTGGCAATAACTACTGACTTGTTGTGGTCTTCTTCATAGCAGTTGTTATCCTGGAACCTAAGTAGCAGAAGCTGTCAACTTGTTTGATGGCTTCACCATTAATTACTAATTTAGCCCGTTTCTTGATGTGACTTGATTTAGGAACAAATAGTTTACATTTTTATTTGTGACCCTAAAAAACATATTTCTCTGGAGACAAGAAGTGTAGAGGATTAAATACTGAAGATTTGTACATTGCTTTGGAAACCTTACACACACACACACACACACACACACACACACACACACACAATTACTATATAAAGCTCCAAAGCATGCTTGACCTAGAAATTTGTGGCACTCTATTTTGATGTTCTGTTGCAACTTAATTTAACATTTTAAAAAAAAAAGATGTTTCATACTGTAGTCCCTTGCTTCATTTGTTGCACATGCTGTATATTGTTTAGTGAATGAGGCAAGGAATTGCAGAAAGACAAAGGATAATCATTGTTAAAGCAGTTCAGTGTTTACCTGGACAACTGGATTCTATCCCTGTCTCTGTCACAATGTTCCTAAATGATGCTAGTCAAGTCACTGAAACCAAACTTTTCAGAGGTGGCCACTAATTGTGTGCTCATCATTTTTGGGTGCCCAACTTGAGACTCTGAGATCAGATTTACAAAAGTGCTAAGAACACACAGCAAAACTGAATTCAATGAGAACTGTGGTTTGCACATATAAAGTGCTACATAATGCTAAGTACTCTGAAAATTCAGTTCATAGATGTCTCAAATTGGGCTCCCAAAATTAGTGGATACTTTGACCTTGATCTCTCTGTAGCTAATCTCCCAATTGTAGACTAAGGACAATTCCACTCTATCACCTCACACTCAGATACTTTAGTGGGGGTCTCTGTGACCGGACCCATCACACACACCATTTCCATCTCTTTCCCTCAGATTGCTAGTTATTTTTCAAAAACACTAGGCTAAAAGCTCTGATCATTGCAGAATGTAGCAAGATCTACTTAGTTAAGATGTAAGATCATTTTCATTACAGCACAGATTTTAACTCACACGACTGTCATATAGCCACCGTTGTACTATTAATCAAACAGACTAATCTACAGTATTTTATCCATCCTCTAAAATACTTACTGAGTGGAATATACCACTTTTTGGTAACCTGCTGCTATGATTCAGACACTGCACTATATTACCTTTTGACGGGAACATGCGGTCAAAATTAAGCTTATTAATAGAAACTCAACACTGACACTATTGATTTTGAAATATTGGGAGCCAGATTCTCTATTGCAGTAAAGACTATTTAGTGTAGCTCAGGGAGATGTGTACAAGGAGGTGGTAAGGCAAAATTCAATGAACATTTTAAGGCTTTTTTGGACTTCTCTGATTCAATCCCTGGTGAATTTTACCCTAGCTGCCAATATCCCTATGGGGCCAATACACCAGTCAGGTACTACTTAGTGTAATGGACCATGGACCACACCAACTGGTTTCGCGGCCAGTGTGAAGGAAGGGCAGTCATATTCACCGCTATGGCAACTCTAGATCATGTGAATTTTCTCTTACAATAGGAGAAAACTTCAGTGACCAGCTAAACTGGCTTTAGGAGAACTTCATACAGAGGAAAGGACGCAAAGAAGCTCCAATGAACCAGAGGGATTTGAGGTTCATTTTTTTCTACAATGTTCCAATAACTTTATATTAATTTGATTAATAATCCCCTACAAGGTTAGGTCACAGTCCTGTAAAGACTTATGCAAGTCTATGCACAGTAGGAGAAATTCCATGAAGCCACTGGGTCTAGTGTGTAGTTAGGCACAGGCATAGGTCTTTGCAGGATCAGGACCTTAGCATAAAGTTTTGGCTTTTCTCTTTACAATATGCACTGAGTTAAACTCTTCAAAGCAGTGCATGAGACTTAGCTGAAAGATGTGTGACTAAATTTCCTTTATTCAGGGATCTATTGGTAGGGAAAGAGGGGAAATCAGAATCATTTTATGAATATTATAAGTTATTTAGAATAACTGTAAGGAATAATATTTACTAAGCAGCGATGGGAGGTAAATGATTTTCCCACCTATGAGAATTTGAGATTTCAAAATTGTTTTCCTTCTTTAAAACCTTAAGTTAACTTAAAATTCTAAACAAAAGGTAATTTGAAACCAAAAAATGTCCATTTTTCAATTAAGAAATGTAAAGATAGGTCTTTTCAACAATTCAGATTTTTTTTCCCCAAAGAATTTCCCAATAGGAATTCATCAAAACTGAGCCTTTCCTATGAACATTTTTGGTCTTGACAAACTGGAATTTTCTGACAGAAAATATTTTGTCACAAATCCCAACCAGACCTTTTATTTATTTATTTTTCATCCCATATCTTTGCTTCCAGTGTGTATGCAAACCCTTGAATAACACAGGTAACAGATACAAATGAATCACCTTAAACATATACTTTTTTATTACCCCTCTAAAGGAAATTACACAGATTTGTCCTGTTTCCACAGCTAAAACTGTTCTTGACGACACTTTATAGTGGGGTTAGAAGTGTGAAAAGATTGGGTTGTGCTTCATGGTTTTTTAAAAAAGGAACAGACACCAAAAGATTTTACTTGCGGGGTAGGGGAGAGGGAGGGAGGGAGGTGACAGTTAACAAATCTACCCTCATTGTGTGACTTCCACAGCCCTTTCATTTGTCTTTATAATCACATTGTGAATTTTGACATCATTTTTACCCTGGGAAGACTAGCTGTAACTAAGGAAAAAATCCTTTTACTTTCAACAAATATTTCCAAAAACATACAGGAAAATGTGACACTGCCCCCCCCCCCACCTTCCAGTGTGTGACAGTCTGGTGAAAAGAAAATTTGGGATCAAAACTGTTTGCTCAGATCTGGTCATGAATTAATAGAGAAGGTCAACACGGTGAGAATTCTTCTCACAGCATTGCCTGGCCTGAGATGATCTCTCTTTCACCCAGAATGAATCAGAAAGTCATGATGCAAGTTCTTAAAAAAAAAAAAAGGAAATTGAAACCTGCTGCAGATTCCTACCTGCCATTGTCAGTATTTTTTAAGATTCCTCCTTCTTGAGCAGTCTGTCCTAAAGTATGAGAAAACAAGAAAAGGCAATGCCTGGATCCCACATATACTTTCATAGACCAAAGACATTATCACAGTGATATGAAAGGGGATTGGAAAAACAGGCAGCTCTCAGAAGTGGATTAAATGCACATACATTTCGTAATGAGTGACTGTAATGAAAGTCAAATGAATTATAATAAAATATGGAGTTTTAAAAAAGAAAGCTACTCAACACATAATGTTGCTAGGAAAACATTTAACGGTTTTTCACTGCATGCTATTGTCAAAGTAAATAACTACCAAAGACAAACTTACAAAGTGGTTTTAACTCTAATGTTATGCAGAAAGTCAGTCATTTAATTTGTTAATTAGTATTATGCCAGAAACTATCTATTCAATATGAAGCAAATATGTTTACAATCTTATCTGCCATCTGTTTAATAGATGGGAGAATACTTAGAGCTGGATTCTCAAAGAGGGCTGTTGAAAATTTGTTCCACAATTAGTGGAGCAGATTTTTTAATTCTAAAAGAGTTTTTCATGTGCAGGGAGCACCTCTATGGAGGAGACAGTACATCACAGTGCTGCTATTCAAGATTAGTGATTGTCTGTAATTGCTGGCAGCAGATGCTTGCCAATTGCGGGAGTAAATATATATTTTGAGATATATTATTTTTTAAAGAAAGAAAGAAAGAAGATATCACAGAATTAGTTCCTGAACATTAGAACAGGTTTTGTGAGATTTTTAAGACCAATTTTAATGGGTGAACAATATAGAGGTCTAGAACTCTCCGTCTCTTTCTGTTACAAGCAATTTTGCAAGATATCTCACAAGAAAATCTATAATTAGGCAGTACACTAGCCATTAAAATGAATTCTCAAGGTGCTTTTTAAATTGCATATTAAGAGTAGATATTAAATCATTATTTGGGAGGTAGATGAAAATAAAACTTAGATAATCAAGCATTCTCATTAGAATTATAATTTCTTTCTTTGCTCTGGTTCACTGTATAGTTTTCTTCACAAGTACAATCAGACTAACCAGTTTTATTCTTGGTACATATTAGAAGATGAATTTAGTCTAGGAAAAAAGTCCCCTCCTCATGAAACTTTGGCTGCTTAAATTCTAGGATTTAAAAAAAATCTTAACATTTATTTTTTCAGGTAAGGTTTTCTGGTTTTTATCACTTTTATTTTCGTGGCAGTGACTTTATAGGACTGCCTTTTTATATCTAATTGATTTTTACTGAGAAATGAATGAAACACCTATTGAGCACCAGAGGACTGACAGATATTTATAATGAAATGCAAAACTACTCAAAATTCAAGAATTTTCATATCTCATTGTGAACGTGAAGTGTTTAGCCTGTTTCAGAATGAAAATGAACCAAGTGAAGTGGGGGTTGCACATAAAAACTGTGCAAATCTGCATTTTGGGCACACAAGTAACTGTTTCACTGAAATTGCAAAAAAATAAAAAAGCAAAATTTGGTTTGTGTGAAGTAGTAGAGAATAGCAAAAATGTTCATGCAAAGTTCCACATAAGACCTGTTTCGTACAACTCCAGCAAATCTTTTCTAGCCACATTCTGGCAAAACATTTTCTATTTTTGCCTTAATTAGAGATGCTTGTACCAACATTTTATCACAAATAACTGCCAACTGATAGTGATAGACTATTAATGCAACATTTATTTATATTAATTTATGAAAGTTTCAGCACCCCAAAACTAATTCTAAGTTTGCTTCATGGAGTAATTTAACAACAGGTGGGATGATCCCACATAAAACTTCAAGAAGGAGAAGAGTGGTTTTTGTTTGTTTGTTTCTGCCATGCCTAAAGAAGCTTGGACTTCATAGCGAAAAAGCCCAATTTTAAACTAACCTTCATGCAACCTGCACTGCTCTAGGCCCACATTGCAGAAGTACTGTATGACAAAGACCCTCTGGTAGAAAACAGGAAATATTTCTATATCTAATACTTTTCAGTAGAAGGTTAAACCTGATACAATTGTAAACACTCCGTAAGGTGAACAAACCTGCCATAACTGTAAGTATTGTGAGTGCACTCTAAAAATAAAATTATTTTAAAATTCAGTTTCATTTGCTTTCCTCCATGGAACTGTATTCCTTGTGGATGGGAGGGGATTTTCCTTTGATTTCCTCAGCCCTGAAACATTTTTGTGTAAACAATGCCCCATGTGTCATGGCCAATCCTCTCCACATTTTTCAACATACACTGATGTGGTGGGCCGGGGGGTGGGGGGAAGTGTGGAGGACTGTGGGGATGGGGAAGGGCTAACTAGTTTACTCTAACAGGATTCAACAGCTCTAATGTTCTAATGAGGAAGGTTTATCCCCCTAAAATATTAGCAACTGATTTCTCTCTCTCTCTCTGTATATTATATATAAACAAACAAACAAACAAACAACTGGTGAGGTCAGGAACTCAACATCTGTGATTTGGCTGCAAGGGTTTTTCTATACAACCCTCATTCCCTCCGCCCCCCCCCCCCCCAAATAATTGCATTGCTAACTAACAAGGTTTAGTTACAGAGGCACCTGACTCCTTCAAACCTTCTGGACGCCATACAAAAGTCCAGTAGTAGACGTTACAGGATTAAATCCATTGTAACATTCTAAAAATCAATTCATCTGTTCCTAATAGTGTTTCAATAGTATCCTAGTAACCTCTTCTGTGAAGCTTCATATGGTCTGTATTTGCAAACACTATTAAAAACAAGGCGAAGGGGGGGAGACTTGTATTAAATCTCTTCACAGAGCTGCTGGAGAGGTGCAGACTCCAATGTGGGCAAGTGTATTTGCCAACATACCATATGGGAGCCATGGTTGGGACTTTTTTTTTCCTAGAATAATTAAATGTTGATGGCAGAGTTCAAATGGATCATTAAAATTCAAAAGTGTAAGAAACAGATTTTTTCTTATGTTGCTGAACGCTCCAGAGGGCTGAATAGCTAGCAGAAGTGAGCCAGGCTGCAGCAGTGATCAGCGTGTGCTGTGATGGTACTAATTTGATCATAATATAGTCATCTCTGAAGATTACAGCTATTCAATTAAATATTCTAATTAACCTGAAGTATTAGGCAAATGATACTAATTACAAATATTCTCCTGAGATTCACAGCAATGAAAATCCCACTTGCAACTGATACTTCTAGCCAATGTTTCGTAACACAATGTCCTATATCATAGGCTTTCAGAATATTAAAATGCAGTTAATTTGCCTAAACCTCATTTGTTTAATGGCATTAGCATTTTGTTTGAAATTGTAATAAACGTACATCCCGCTTTCAAGTAAAATTTAAAATGAGTGTACTCTTGGGGTAACTTAAGATTCCTGTTTACAGACCTAGCACTTTATTCAGAAAGCGGAACAGTTTGAGCTTAACTTTCAGCCATTAAACATATTGAAATTGTTTAAAAATGCTAATAATTTGTCTTTTCAAATAAGAAAAAAAAAGGATATTTTGCAGTAAAATTTCATTATGTTACCCATATGACCAGTTTCCTACTGTGAGGGCCCCAGTGCTTAAACTTGCCTGGTAGTGTTTCAGTAGAATATTTGTGTTTTGTAAGTTGCTGGTTTATGTTGCTGGGTTTTTTATTAAACTCCCGCTTAAGACAAAGCTGCATGGACCTTCTATTCCAGTGGTTGAGCCTCCCCTTTCTGTTCCCTTTCATATATTATATTTTAACCCTATTGTACAATAATATTGTAGGTTATTATCCCCGCACTGATCTTTCAAATCTCTCACCTGTAAGTGCTTCCTTTTCATGTCATTTGCAGGAACTGTTTGACCTCCTTATCAGTTACCAAGCTGATGGACCAGAGAGCAATTAAAGTGAGTGGCTACATGAAGTAGGCAAAACACAACTTTGGAAGAACATCACAACAAGGCAGCCTATTGGGTTAAAAAAAACAAAAACAAGTGGATTTTCTGACTATGCATCATTACATTGTGTGGCTCTGCTAGGTGGAGATCTGTTCCCAAACTAAGAAAGCATTTCCAAATATTTATAGGATCAAAATAGACAGCTCACCTCAAATGCTATTCAGGACCCCATCTTACATACCCAGTGCCCTGGGAGTGATTGTTTTTCTTTCGCCCTCCTCCCTCACCCCCCACAACTGCTATTGGGAATCTAGCAGGGTGATAGTCTCAAAGAATGAACATGAAGAAAAGAATATTCAACTTCTGTTACTATATAAACTGGTGCCATACACACTCTGCCAACTGCAAAGTATCACAGGTACAAAAGTTAAACAAATATGAGAATAACGATCCACGCCTACTTGTTCTTATTCCCTAGACACAACAATTCTGACCTGATCAATGGTGCAAACATTTCCCATCCAAAACCCACAAAAATGTAGCAAGATGCTAGACCAGCAATGAAAACATCAATATACAAGTGACTTGTAAAAACAAATAATAAAAAAAGGAAGTAGCTAAACTTCTAGATGTCCCTGCACATAACAATCACACAAATAGACTACAGTGAAATGTACAAACCTGAGATAAAGTCTCACTAGGATCTGGGACCATTACTCGAGGTGGCAACTGGCGAGCACAAAGCATAGTTCAAACCAAGCATTTGTGCCACCAGTGTGACAGGAGAGATTGAAACAGAGAAGTATTTTCTATAGCAGTGTCTGGAATACAAGGGAGTGCAAAAAATAGTTTCCCTCAAATTAACAGAAAACATAAAACACTTGGCATCAAAAAGCAATAAGGAAGCAGTAGACCTAAACCTGAAGCAAAGCAGGGAGACAGCAGAGATGGCATCATGCTGTCTAGTGACCGTCTGCTGGATCAGGAATGGACACAGGGGATCAAACTCTGAACATAGTGTAAAGCCTCATTCTGGACAGACTGTACCTGCCTCTAACAGGCACCTAAGGATTCTGTTTCTTTTTATTTTTTCCCTTTGTTTTTTTTTTGTATAGCTTGTTGTGCCAGTAAAGTCACACTGAACTGGCAAAAATGTGTATGGGTCTTTCCCCTCAGGATCAGGTAGAGAGGTTGTGTCATTGATTCTGACTTGAAATCACCTGACAGCATGACTTTGGTTTGGAAAACTCATGGGTAAGAAGTGCTGTGATTATGAAGAAATATACTTGCGCAATCTGAACTCGCCGAGAAATGGCACTACATCACAGAAATCACATTTACGCTGGACGATCAGGGCTGTCCTTAGGAGTGGACGTGTATTGATATTACCCTGAATTTTAATAGGGGTTCTGAGAGGGAGATGTGAGTACAACTAGTAGTGTTCCCTCTCTTTGCTGTGTACCTCCGAGGTCTGAATAAGTCTGCTTATATACGGGAGAAACAGAAAGAGTTGCACAAGTTGGATGCACTGAAACATATTATTACATGATGACTCCATGAGGGAGTGTCATTATATAGCACACGTAAATGGCTGTGAGCATAAATATAGAAGAGTGGCAAGCCAGCAATGACAAGAAAGGTGTACCAGCTTCAGATCCTCATCTCAGTCCTCACTTCACTTGCCGGCTCTAAGTTTCTGAACCAATCAAAAACCATTGGGCGACAAGGGAAGGTTGGGTAATAAAGCAGCAAAAGGAAGGAGCAACAGGGAATGTGAGGAAGTCAAAGTGGGGGCCTGGAGAGTATGTTTCTTGTCCCAGACCCTGTTAAAATTGCTGCACAGCTCTGTTGAAAATGAATCTACTGGAGCAAAGACCCTGGCATACAGGTGGCTCTATTTAAATTTTAGCACCTTTACAATGTGACTGAGAATGTTATATGCTATATTTATATAAGGTAATAGACAGATTTTAACATTTATCTTCAGAGGAAGTGAGTTATATGGTACAATCTCTATTTATGCAGGGAGTTAGAGTAACAATGATCTACCGGTACATTCTCACTGGGGAGTGAATCTACTAGAGTGATTTACTTTTTATAAAGGAAATGAATACACTGATGTAATAAAATTGTCATGTACTGCATTGATCTTGCTATAGAGGAAGTGAGGAGGAACATACATTGATATAAAATGAATATAATGGAATAATCAACACATGGGGAGTAGATATTACAGAGTGATGTACACATTTTCAAGGGAAATAAATATATAAATGGATCACTCCATTGTAAGGGGAGAACATTTAGAGGAGTGATTTCCACATTTACAGAAGCAGAGAGCAAAGTGAATTCTTTTTTTAAAAAACAGCAGCATAATATAATAATGGGGTAAATTATAACAATGGAGCAAACTAACCACATGATTAATTTTTGCTAGCTGTAAACATTGAATAATGAGTGAGATCAACATTTATCCTCTGGGTGTTGGAGTGACAGTAGGAGAGAGAACCCATTACAGTGATTTAAAATTGTATATGGACATGGCTATTCCCTGATGTAGTATATAATACAGAGCACATGCCACAACATGGGTGTTTCACTAAAATGACATGGTATATTTTGATCCATGGATTCTCATGTGATGGTCCTATATGCATTACTCTCTAGCACCCCTTAGTTAGCAGACAATGCAATGACAATACAGTCATTCATGTGGCAGGTATGGTGTGCAGTGATGGTGCTATAACAAAGGCAGAGTTGAAGTGAAATAAAACAGTTAATGAAGAAGTGGGTGTCGGGGGGGGTGGTGCTTTAGGAGCCTCTGGGTCTACTTCATTTAGTCAATGCATCAGAGTGTTTAGAACTGCTGAAGTAACACACAACTGCTTAGACCAATAGACAGAGTGTGGGCATATAGATGTCGGGCCAATCGTTACCAGACAGAAAAAAAAAGTAATGTACACAGTAAATTATCACAGAAAGGGAGTATTATAGAATAGTCTATGCAACAGAATAAAGAATGAGCCTTTGCCATGCAAAACGGTTTAGAAGAGCACAAACAACTAGGTTCTGTACAGGAGTAATTGGATAGAATTCTATGGCCTTATGCTATACAGGACATCAGGAGAGATGACATAATGGCCCTTCTGGCCTAATAACTTATCAATATATTAAACAGTTCCCCCTTCTTCTCTGAATGTTGGAAATTCAGATGTGGTGGATTTGGGATAAAGCATGTGAGGAGAGAGGGAGGGAGGATGTATACCTCTATACCATTGACTACAGGAGTTTACTTCTCTTCTCTGGAAAGAAGTAAAAGTAGCCACAGAAGATACTGACTCCTGTCATGTGTCCTTGGTCACTCTGCCTCTCATCAGTTTGAGTGGGGCTAAGAAATAAAGTCCAGTTTCTTACCAGTACTCCAGTGCATCAAACCGTTTTTACAGTAGATGCACTAGGGGAAGCAGAATCCCTGGGGAGTGGAGAGGTAAGAGTAGTAGGTGCCATCTGTGGTGTTCTCTTTTCAGTAGTGGTTGATATCTAAGCAAATAGTAACCACCACCCAAGAGGGGGCTTTTATGTAAGAATCGGTAACCTGCAGACTTTTCATGCCAATGGACATGGAGAACTCTGGTGTTTCCTTCCCTGCAGACCTTGTGGATCTGTGAGGTTGCAAAGCTACTTCTCCTGCCCCCTCTGAAGCACCCCATGAACCTCTCTACACTGAGTAGGAAACTTCACAAAGTGATCCTGACAAAGTCTGCTGTCCCTAATTTAATCGTCCCATAAGTATTTCTTGCAAGGCAGTCTAATTTTCCCCTCAACTATTTCCCATCTCGGTCATGAAGTCACCTAAACTACTTCCTGTCTTGTAGACCTTTTCTCTTTTTGTTCTGATGGAAAAGGTTTAGTCCAAGCTCTGGCTAACCCAAACAGCTGCTCTGATTTCCTTTCTATCTTTTCTGCACCATTTCTCCAGGATGTTCTGTTTCCTTCTTGCTATTATGTTTATTCCTCTTTCTGAGCTCAGATTCAGGTGCAGCAAAGCAGGGGGAAATCAGTTCAGGCAGAGTACCTTTAACACAAAACAAGAAGTCAGAACAACAGATAGATTGCACAAAGCAGATTACGTTGGAACAGAAGTTATACACTTTCAGATAAATCAACAAATTGTGGAGCATGACAATTAATTGCACTTTGCATTACCTCCCTATACACAGTCACAACTATATCTCTGACAATCATGGTGGGAGGGAATGTTATAGGGAATCTAGTTCACTTTGGGTAAAAACCATTAGACTTCTGGAAAAGGATTAATTATTGACTGTTCTTTTCCCATTTCTGAATCCACATTTCATTTTTTTCTCCGTTGGTGAATCTATTGACACGCTCTGTATTATGCAAGGAGTAAACACAGTAAGAGAGGTATTTACTTGGCCAATGAATACAGTACAACTAGAAATGCTGTAGGATTGTGACAGAAATAAAAGCTACCGTTCAGAGGGATAAACCCAGAAAGGTATTTTGTGGGGCGCGGTGCGTCGGATAAATGGAGTTGGAATGTGAACCTTCCCTAGTTTGGGTTTTGGAAAATCAAATTACATATCATCTCCTCTCCCTCCACACACCTCCCAGCATATGTTTTGTCCATCTCTAGTAATTATAAGAGTTGAGTCCAACCGACGCATTTCAGTTTGGATCAGAATTTCAACCAAATGTTCAGGATGTTTTGATTTGGGGTTGCAGTTTAGCCCTGATTGGCCAATTTGTAAAATTCAGATTCACCTTTGGGTCCAGATTTCAAATCCTGTTCCCAACATTTGGGAGTGTTCAGGATTGGGGCTAGGATCATCCTCCAGTAACTACGTATTCGCAATAAATCATTGTAAAATGTGAAATATAATGTACTGTTAGTAGAGATTATGAAAAGCAAAGAATCTTGATAGAGGGAATACAGCTGATGGAAAAATCAGCCACTCTGAATGGCCTGACTAAATGCTGTGGCAAATGAAAATTAAATAGGAATCAACCTGAAAAGCACTTAATCCTTCACCCTCAACTAGCTATGGTTTTATTTTCTTTTTTTTTCCCCAATTCCCCCTTCCCAAATTATAGCTCTCTCTCTGATGTCACTCCAGTGACCAGCAGGAGTTACTGTCATAACTTTGCTTTCTAAGTTGGCAATGTTTTACCAACCAGGCCAGCCAAATTGTTGCCTCTGATGATTTTTGGCAGTGAGTTATCACTCTGTAGGGTCACAAAACTAGTGCATGCATAACTAAATTTATCTAAGGGAAAAATACAGAATTCAAATAACACTTTTAACCCAGATGCCATGAATTATTAATATTATCACATTGCTTTCAGCTTCCAAACACCTGCTACAGCCAGAAATCCAAGGGCTCTAACTCAAAGTGAACTAGACCCCCTATACCACTTCATTTTAGTGTTAACATATGCACACTTAAATAGTGTTTATGATTCATAAACAATGCATTCATTCAGTAAAGCATACATCCACATATATATTCGTACCCACATATGCATTTGAGCATGTATTTCCCCCTCAAAAGAAAAAAATATCAATATATACACTCACACACTATCTATTTACATAGTATCAGAGTGCCTGCAACTGTGCAAGTATTAACAATAAAGGAATTCTGCTCAGAATAAAATAAGCATGAATTCAGGCAAGTGTGAAAGGCTACAAAGTAACTATTTTGTTACATGTTTTATGACATAATTACATTGATCTGAAAGACACTCATCCAGAACTACAACCTTTTATACCCAAAGCAAAGAGCCTGTATAATTTTTTCAATCGCTTTATATTCATGGTCTTGTTCAAAGGTCTCTGAATATGTCATGTGTGTAATACCAATGCAAAATTTGGCACTATAGTCACTATCAGCAATATGTTTCAATAAGGTAATTTTCTTGCTGCCTAAGAACATCAGCAGGGTGCAATCCTGAACAAAAACAGAGTATGACATCTTATTCAAGCATACATTGGGAGGATAAAACTATACTTTATTAAAGGAAAATGTGATTTCAGGATTGTTCTGACAACCAGTAAAAATGTACACCTGACTTTACATACAGTACAGAGTTTAAATGCAAAGTGCTCATGTAGCCATCATAAGTAAATCCTGGAACATTAATAAATACTGCCATCTTCACCAGCCCATGCAAATACACAAATAGAGCCATGTAATAAATATGTATATATACACACACACACATAAACACTCATGTAATATATAATATGGATATTTTATAAAGTGTGTGTGTATATACGGAAAGAGAGAGAGAGAGAGAGAGATTTTTTACACTTATATACGCTTACATTTTTTTCTTTCTATTTCCTTACATGGGGATTTACTGTTAGTCCTTGCTATAACTGATATTGTAAACCTTATACAAAGTCAGCTAATGAGCTTTTATTTTGTCTTAGGTAAGTCTGATTTTTCTCTATTGTTTCTAATTTTTCATCAAAATGTCTCCTGGTCTCACTGAGTTCTTCTTAACTTGGAAGATTTAAAAAAAGAAAAATGAAAGACATGCTGTTACTCATTTTTTTCCATTCAGATACTGGGTTTGCTTATGCACAGTAATTAACACTTCTCTGATAAAGGAATGAACATCCTTGCACCATAGGAGTTTAGATATTGATTTTAGTGGAAGCAGGATCAGATTTTTAGCAATCTGAAAAATGAGTTACATTCTGTGCAGTCATTTTTATGTTGTATCTGTGAAGTGGTTAGTCACCATGTCTAATCTGGTCCTAAACTGGAAATGCACTGATTTAGAGGGTTTGTGCATTAGAGATAGGCTGACCAGATACCAAGCATGAAAAATCAGGAAGGGGGTGGGGGGTAATAGGAGCCTATATAAGGAAAAAACCCTCAATATTGGGACTTTCCCTATAAAATTGGGACATCTGGTCACCCTAATTAGAGACTATAACATTATGAAGAGCATGAATTAAGCTTACTTGGGAGATTACAGGCTAAAAAAAATGTCTACAAGGAGGCCATGTCATTCAATACTAAATGAAAAACTTTCAAAACCCTCTGATACTCTCAAACATTTGTACCATAAATTATGACCAGATTTGTTGTCATTTGTTTATCTGAAAACAGATTTATGCTCTCATATTTAAGTTTGCCATATGATTTGTTGGCCAAGAAGTAAGCCATTAGTAAGAATATCACGCAACATAAAAACTGTGCTGCTGATGCATTGTAGATGTGGCGTACAACTAAGCATATTTAATATACACAGTGCCAAGCAAGATTGTAGTCTAATTTATTTGACTAATAACACTATTAAGAAGCTAATAGGGCAATTTTAACTGAATCAAAATCTTCAAGCTATGCAGCTCCTTACCTCAATCATCACCTCTCACAGATCAGAAATTATTGATGGCTGCTCTGGACTAATCCCCTCAAAATCCATACTATACTTTATTACTGCTGTTTCTGCATATTCACAATGCCCACTGCTACAAACAGAAAATGTCATCAGCAAACTGGAGGCTTGACAGCAGGATTGAAAGGGATACACACTAGAAGAAATGACAGTGACAGATACTTTAGCTTAGCTGTGGCTGTTGATGTGAGTGATGCTGGACCAAGAACAATTTGTAAACTGATTTACCTTCCATTTACATTTGCTTTCTCCAGAAGATGCATTTTTTGGAAAGAGCTAAAATCAGTTTTCCTTTTTACATTTTTTTTTAAACAGTCCCTGCTCCCACCACAAGAATGTTCAAGGATTATTTATGAACTAGAAAAGGCTGTTTGAAAAAGAGTACGGGAATTGTTACTCCTTGGAGCTGCACAAACAGTTTTCAATCTTCCTTTTAGTAGCCATGTTTCAGCAGACAGGCCCAGTTCAGTTTTCCCCTGCTAACTATAATGAACAATCCTTTAAAACCTATTGTGAGTGCAATAAACAGTAGCAGTCAACCTCTACAGCTGATGTATCATAGAGCAACATTATGCCACATGCTAAACATACCAAAATCTCTTGTCTGGATTATGATATGCTTTTTTCAAGGCAGTTTGTGCACAGTATATGATACATCATTTAGTATAGCACTCCAAGGTTGAATGCAAACAATGAGCAAAAAGCATTCCCTGAAACAGGACAAATGGGTCCAGCCTCATAACAGAGAGTTCAGAAAATTCTTAACCTAAGTGGTAAAACTGAAATGATATTGTCATCTTTATAAAATCCACATACATCTGAACATATGGGTATATTCAAGTTTAAAACTTTAAATCTAAAAAAAAAAAAAAAAATGGCCCACACCAGAACTTTGAATTCAAAATATCTCTACTTTTGGGGGAGTTTGGATTTAAATCTGAACTTTGTGACTTGGGGTCTGTTGTGAAGCAAAACCAATTAAAAAAACAAAACAAAAACAAAAAACAACAGCCAGGACTCCAGTTTTATTCATATAGAATTCAGTATGTAAACATACTGTAATGTCTCATTTTCAAAAATGGACTTGCTTGCATTGCTTTAACTAGGACTAGTCCTATTTGGCTAGTTAATGTGACCTTAATATTACCCAGCATTCAGCTGCCAAAAATTCATCTCCTTTCAAATGTTAAAACTAATCTTAGAGGCACAGGTAGAGGAGCAAAGATGATCAAAGGGATGGAATTAGGGTGATCATCCCTCCTGAATAGGGTGGGACAGTTCTGAAATAGAGTTCAAGTCCCAGTCCTGGGCTGAATGACTCCAGGACAGCATTTGTCCCAAATTCCCTGTGGTGCCACTCCACACCTGCCAGATGTTCAGGGGCAGGGCCAATCTCTTGCGGCGGGGGTGGGGGTGTTGAGGTGGGCTCTGTCCCATGCTCCTCCTCTTCCCCCTGAGGATCCAGACCCTGGCTAGGGCAGAAGCTAAAGCCACGCAGTAGTAAGAGCTTTCCAGGGAGCCCGGGACACTGTGGTGAGCCACAGACCCTCGACCTGCCCTGGGTGGTGCACCCTTGGGGACAGGGACATGGGGCTGGAGGCTGCTCTAAGGCCATGAGAGGAAAGCAGCTGGGTATGTTTAGTTTGGAAAAGAGGAGATTAAAGGGGGACATTATAGAGGTATTCAAATACTTGAAAGGCTGCTATTAAAAAATAGAGAAAAATTCACTGTAGGTTTTCAAAAGGAGGCTGGATAGCATCTGTCTTGGATGGTTTAGACACAACAAATCTTGAATCTTGGCAGGGAGTTAGACTAGATGATCCGTGTAGTCCCTTCTAACCCTATGATTGCTAGCTGTGGCTGGCTGGCTAACCAGACATCTAATCACTGTTCTCACAAGAGGGAGGAGGAGGGAAATATCACTCCCACCAAAATCCTATCTGCTGGCCTCTGTGTGCATGAGAGCCCTCTCAAATGCTGCTGGATGAAGCAAGGAAGAGAAGAAACTCCTTGGAAACTTCTTTGCTGTGAGAAGAGGAAGAACCCCCTCTCTTGATTCCATCAGGGGGAGAGATGCAACCCCCTAGATTCCTTCCTCTTTAGAGGATTACTTCACAGCAAAAGGATGGAAAAGGGGAGGCAAGCCACCCTATCCCTAAAATATTTTCTGAAGGGGTGAAAGAGTAACATACAACATATGCATCCTTGCCAACCCCTTCTAAAAGAGTCCAGGAAGGGGAGGAGAGGGAGCCTGCCATCTGTTCTCTGAATATGATGGGCATCACTGCCAATTCTAAGCAGCTTCTTGAGTGACATTTTTTGTGGATGTGAATGAAATAAGCAGCTGTCAAAAAGGTTCAAGGCAGTAGAGACTCAAGTTGAAGATAGTCTTGTGGTGCATTTGAAAATAAACTCAAGGGCTCAGAGTTTCAGTAAACTTGAATAAAACTTCTTAACCTCTTAAAAACAGTTCACAGACAGAGCTGCTTTTCCAGGTTAGACAGCCAGCCAGCAATGTGAGTTACCTTGTTGCATTACTATCTTATTGTTTCTGTGGCTTCTTGCTTTCCACATGCTTTTCTAGTCCTCTCTTCACTTTAAGCTGCCATATCACACATTCCTACTTATATTAGTAACTCCAAATACTTGACAATCTTATTTCACTCTAAATTCTGACCTGCTATAAACAGACATTTACCTCCGACAGTTTCTCATTATACTATCAAATATTTTACATCTAAAACCAAAATACATAGCAAAAAGAAGTAGTAAAAGAAAGAGAAATACTTTAGTTGATTCAGTTCAGTGAGAACACTTCAACCTCCCTGGCCACACTATAGCAGACTTAAGGTGGCCATCCTGCAGCAAAAAAATTCAGGACCAGACTTCAAAGAGAAACTGCTGAGCTTCAGTTCATCTGCAAATTTGACACCATCAGCTCAGGATTAAACAAAGACTGTGAATGGCTTGCCAATTACAGAACCCGTTCTCCCTTTGGTTTTCACACCTCAACTGCTAGAACAGGCCTCATCCTCCCTGATTGAACTACCTCATTACCTCTAGCTTGCCTGCATATATGTACCTGTCCCTGGAAATTTCCACTACATGCATCTGACGAAGTGGGTATTCTCCCACGAAAGCTCATGCTCCAAAATGTCTGTTAGTCTATAAGGTGCCACAGGACTCTTTGCTGCTTTTTCAGTTCAGTGAGTGATACAAAACAGGCATTTTTTCCATCTAGTACAGTCTGGTCTCTTCTGATAACTAGTACTGGAAGTTTCAAATGAAAAGTTATAATGCACGTCATTTTACACCAATATAATATGCAAAAAACTATCTTCCTGATCTCAGCTTATCCATGCCCTGAAACATGAGGATTTATAGACATGGAAATTTTGTATTCTACCTAATATAACTGAATAAGTTATTCTATATTCATATAAATATCTTAAATTATAGCATATTATTTTTACAGTCTCTAAGATTGCCCCCAAGCAGTAAAAATTATAGCAACCTCTTTATTATATTTATGACATTTAATACAGGATTTTTAAATCGGTGTGGTGGTGCCTGCCATGTGTTCTCTGAATGTGATGGGCATCACTACCAATTCTAAGTGGCGATGTGTATACGTATGAGAAAGCCAAAAAGACAGCAAGAGATGGATTAGAAATGTGTCCCTTAGAGAGAGCAAAGAAAGGGAGCTTTTATTGGCTGATTTCTTGCTAGAAAGAGGCTTGGAACGATGAGCAAAGAAATTGCTTGGAGGTAAAAGATCAGCTTCCCTCCCCCTCTCCCTCCTTTTTTTTTTTTTTAAGATTTATGTGCTTAAACTTAAATGGAATTTTGGCTACTGAATGTATAATAGGGGTTCACAGAAATAGTGAACACTGGGTCACACCTAACAGTAATTAGATGATGCAGTGTTGTTGTAGCTATGTTGGGGTCCTGGGATATTAGAGAGACAAAGTGGGTGAGTCAATATATTTTATTGGACCAACTTCAATGGGTGAGAGAGAGAGAAGCTTTTGAGCTTACTTCCCCAATGACAAGCATAAGAAAACATCAGTCATCTGACTGGACACCACAAAGTGGCTGAAGCCACACCCTAGATAATTACATTGATTGCTTCAGCAAAAAAATGGACTGCGGAATCCTTAACAAACATCACACCCACCATAATCTCTCCACTGCCAAGATGAAGGCCATACAGTCCCTGAAATCTAACCATCAGATAATGATCAAAACAGCAAAAGGAGTGCTAGTATAGTCCTCAACCTTGATGACTATGTTAACAGAGCAAACCAACAACTCTCTGACACCACCAACTATAAAGACCGCAAAGACGACCCCACATCACAATTTGCTCAGGAACTTACGGATATCATCAAATCCTTCCCTGCACAACTCCAAAAGAAACTCTACAAACTCATGCCCCATGAACCCAACCCAGTGACCTTATACATACTTCCCAAGATCTACAAATAACAGAAACCAGTGTCAGGAAAGAGGGGTCTTGAACCCAGGTCTATAGGACTTTTTTGGAGGTAGTAAACTCCACCCTGTCATCTAGAAACTGGCTAACGGTTGCTGGGGCAGAAGCTCTACCCCAACTCAGGACACCAGTCCTGGAAGCTGATTGGCAGAATGCTGGAGGGTCCTGATTGGTCCACTGCTTCTATATAGATCCAGCACAGGAACAAGAAATTGTCCATGCAGCTGGGATCCATCCTGTTCTAGACTGTGTGCCTCTTGTTCCCATGGCTTGACTTCCTGGTATCTCAAACTGGCTTGCCTCCTGACCGCCAACTTGTGGTTCCAATCTCCAGTTTATCTCTTGCGTCTGACCTCTTGGTATCCTGATCCTGCTTGACTCTGTCTCCTTGGTTCTGATTTCGTTTGTCTCCTGCCACTGAGCCCCTGGTATCGTCACCTGGCCTGACTTTGGTTACTGATTTGCGGTTCTGCTCTCAAGTTTGTTTTGTGCTTCTGATCTTCCAGTATCCTGGCCCAACAAACTCCCATTGCATGACTGTGTCTGCCCACAACCTGGCCATAACACCCAGGCACATCCATCATATCTGGCCATGGTACTCTTACTGAAGGTAAGGTAAGAGGCCAGCTTCCTCCAGGACACAATTAACTTTCTCCACAAACTATGGAACATTAACAACCTATCTCAGAACAGCATCCTCACCACCATGGATATCAGTTCCCTATACAATATCCCTCAACAATGATGGCATAACTGCCTGCCTCAAATGTTTATAAGACAATGGACAACCTCAGATATCCACTCCAAACACAATATCAAACTCACTCATTTTCATATTCACTCACAATAATTCTACATTCAACAACTAACACTTTGTCCAGACCATGGGAACAGCCATGAGTACTAGGATGGCTTCCCAATACGCCAACTTTTCGTGGTCCACCTTGAAGACTTTTGGGACAAATTCACCATGAAACTAGGGATACACATGAGATAAATCAATGGTATTTTCATCCTCTGGACCAATGGCTTAAATACCCTCATAGATTTCTACCACAACATCAACAGCCACCATTAAATACTCTCTCTGGAACACTCCCACACTAGCATCAACTTCTTGGACAACAGTATCAGTTTCAGCAATGGAACCCTACAGACAACCATATACAAGAAACCCACAGATCACCACATCTTCCTTCACAGGTCTAGTAACCACTCCAAACACATCAAGAAATTTGTTATCTATAGTCAAGCATTCAGATACCACAGAATATGCTCCAAGGAAAAAGTCCAGGGATATACACCTTAACACACACAAAAACCTCTTCACCAAATTACACTCCTCCAAAGAAGTACCCCACATCATAGAATGGGCCATCCAAATACCCCAAGAGAATCCGCTTCAATACAGAAATAAAACTCTTTCTGACCTACCATCACACACTGAAACTCATATGGGATATCATAGATTAATAGATTCATAGATTGTAGGGCTGGAAGGGACCTTGAGAGATCATCGAGTCCAGTCCCCTGCCCTCATGGCAGGACCAAATACCGTCTAGACCATCCCTGATAGCCATTTTTCTAACTTACTCTTAAATATCTCCAGAGATGAAGATTCCGTAGCCTCCCTAGGCAGTTTATTCCAGTGTTTAACTACCCTGACAGTTACAAACTTTTTCCTAATGCCCAACCTAAACCTCCGTTGCTGCAATTCAAGCACATTACTTCTTGTTCTATCCTTAGAAGCTAAGATGAACAATTTTTCTCCCTCCTCCTTATGACACCCTTTTAGATACCTGAAAACTGCTATCATGTCCCCTCTCCGTCTTCTCTTTTCCAAACTAAACAAACCCAGTTCCTTCAGCCTTCCTTCATAGGTCATGTTCTCAAGACTTTAATCATTCTTGTTGCTTTTCTCTGGACCCTCTCCAATTTCTCCACATCTTTCTTGAAATGCGGTGCTCAGAACTGGACACAATATTCCAGTTAAGAATAGAGTGGAAGAATGACTTCTCATGTCTTGCTCACAACACACCTGTTAATGCATCCCAGTATCATGTTTGCTTTTTTTGCAACAGCATCACACTGTTGACTCATATTTAGCTTGTGGTCCACTATAACCCCTAGATCCCTTTCTGCCATACTCCTTCCTAGACATCAAACAGCTACAATCCATACTGAATAGGAATCCCATCCTAAAAAAAATCTTCCCTGAATCCCCTCTTTATGGCCTTCAAATCCCCCTCCCTCCAACCTCTCCAAGCTCATGATCAACATCAACCCCACAGATCAGGACACACGAACTGAAAATGGCACCAGATCCTACCAGAACAATAGATGCAAAACCTGCAGACGTCTTTCTGCTGGTATGATGATCAACAACCCACCACAACACACCTTTCAAGATCCATGGATCCTACACTTGCCTGTCACAACAAGAGGTGTACCGCATCCAATGCACTAAATGCCCCAATAACAATTGTGTGTGTGAAACCAGACAATCATTACACTTCCAAATGAACTCACACAGGAAAATGATAAGACAAAAACACTGTGGGTGAACACTATTCACAAAGTGATCACTCTATATCTCCCCTATCAGTCCTCATCCTCAAAGGAAACCTGCACGCACTTCCAAAAGATTAGCTTGTGAGCTTAAATTCATAACCCTGCTAGACACTTGTCATGGTATAATCCCCCACTCTGAACCTTAGCGTCCAAAAGATGGAGTACCAGCATGAATTCCTCTAAGCTCAATTACCAGCTTAGTATCTGTAGCGCTGCCACCAACCAGGAATTCCAGTGCCTGGTACACTCTGGTCCCCCCAAAACCTTGCCCAGGGACCCCCAAGACCCAGACCCTCTGGATCTTAACACAAAGAAAGTAAACCCTTTCCCTCACCGTTGCCTCTCTCAGGCTTCCCCCTCCCTGGTTACCCTGGAAGATTGCTGTGATTCAAACTCCTTGAATCTTAAAACAGAGGGGAAAATTCACCTCTCCCCCTCCTTCTCTCTCCCCCTCCCAGACTCTCCCTGAGAGAGAAAGTAATCCTAACACAGAGAGAAAATTAACCTCTCTCTCCCCCTTCCCTCCTTTCTCCCCACCAATTCCCTGGTGGATCCAGACCCAGTCCCCTGGGGTCTCACCAGAATAAAAAAAAATCAGGTTCTTAAACAAGAAAAGCTTTTAATTAAGAAAGAAAAACAGTAAAATTATCTTTGTAAATTTAAGATGGAATATGTTACAGAGTCTTTCAACTATAGACACTGGGAATACCCTCCCAGCCTAAGTATACAAGTACAAATTAAAATCCTTTCAGCAAAATACAAATTTGAACTCCTTCCAGCCAAATACACATTTGCAAATAAAGAAAATAAACATAAGCCTAATTCACCTTATCACCTAGTACTTACTATTTTGAATCTATAAGAACCTGTATCGGGGAGATTGGAGAGAAACCTGGTTGCATGTCTGGTCACTCTCAGAACCCAGAGAGAACAACCACCAAAATCTAACAGCACCCACAAAAACTTCCCTCCCTCAAGATTTGAAATATCCTGTCCCCTGATTGGTCCTCTGTTCAGGTGACAGCCAGGCTCACTGATCTTGTTAACCCTTTACAGGCAAAAGAGATATGAAGTACTTCTGTTCTATTAACTCTTACTTATCTGTTTATGACAATACTAAAAATCATGGACTGAACAGAAACACTGCATTTATGGCTTATCACAACAATCTGTAACTCACTAACCCCTTTTTGTCCTATGACTGCAGTGGTGTTAACGGCCACTCTACTTTTAATTGTCCCTTAGAATATATGCTAACTATTCATGCTAAACAATCTGTTCCATCTTACATTTTTCTGTGATCCTGGGCATACCTTTCCCAGACCTGAAGAAGAACTCTATGTAAGCTCTAGAGCTTGTCTCTCTGACCAACAGAAGTTGGTCCAGTAAAAGATATTACCTCGCCCACGGGACAGACATGCTAAAAATGCTAAAATTGAAGTGCCTTATGTGTCTCAGATGAGACAATGTCTGGGTAACATGCAACCATCCAAAAATGGGGAAAATTTGACTTTTGGAATTTGAGCAAGCAGTCTGGATAGCTTAAATAGTAGATAAGCTAATGATCAGTTTGGATTTCATTATAACCACTAATAACAGTGTAATAAATGCCACAATACATGTACTACATTCAGTCTGTGGAAAATTCTCTTTAACAATGTGTCCCAGATGCAGCAAATGATTTGTAAGCAATTGGTTTGCAGTAAACAAATTCTCCTGCCTCCAAGGGCAGCAATCAGAACAACAATGACATGCCGTGGTAGCTTTCCAGCAAGAGAAAGACAGGAAGTGGTTGACACTCGCTTTGAGACTCAAGATCTCAGGGGAATCTTAGTGGCTAATGTTCTTGTAGACCTGATGCAGGAATGAATTCCTGTTCATTTGCTCAATCTTTCTTACAAACAGCAATTAGTTAAAAAGAGAACCACTGTTGCAAAATGTAAACCAATGGATCTAGTAAAGGCTGGTATAGAAGAAAACTACAAGGAAGAAGGGGGTGAAGATGAGCTCCCAGAGTTTCTACTGGATTTGTTGTGCCACAGTACTGTACATTTAAATAATGAGCAGAAGAACAGTCTAAGAGACTTACTGGTTAGAAATCAGGAGTTTTTCTCAAGATCCAACATAGATGTAAGTCGTACTGTAGCATCCAGAGGAAAATGGCCCATTACAGAGCCACATCGCCATTTATCAGTTGCAAAAGAGGCTTTACAGGCATTTGAGGAAATGTATAAGGAAGGTATATTTGGACTATAGAAAACTAAATGAAGTCACTTTAAAGGATTCATATCCATTACCATGAACAGATGATACCCTGGATTCAGAAGCAGGTTAAGCCTGTTTTTCCCACACTGGATCTTAAAAGAGAGTATTGGAAAGTAGAATTTGAGCCAATGGACAAGGAAAAGATTGCCTTCACAGCAGGATAAGGCCTGTGGCAATTTAAAGGGATGGCTTGTGGCCTGTGTGATGCACTTGCCATGTTTGAGAGGCTAATGGAAAGGGTATCAGATGGCATGCCCTTCTTGGCCTGTATATGAGACCTAAAAGATATCCTAGTATGTGCTAAAACATTTGAATAGAAACATATACAAATGGTCTGTAATAAACTTAAAGCTGAACCTTAACCCAAAGAAATGGGAGTTATTTCAAAAAGAGGTAATTTGCCTTAGTCTCACCATCAGTGAGAAGTTAATTTCTACTGGTTAAAACACAGGCAGGTAGTAGAAAATTGGTTCAGGAAATGTTCTACTTGCATTGCAAAGAAGGGGGCCCTTAAGACAGAAGAAGAACCTGGTGAGGGCACCAATGCAGCACATTGCTGTTGATGTGCCTGAGCCTCTGCCTGAGACAGAGCCTGGAAATCAGGTAGGTATAGACGGCTTTACAAAATGTCCTGAAGCTTAACCAATAAAGAATCAAGAGCCTGTGATTGGTAGAAGAGATTCTAGCTAATGAATTTGTCACTAGATTTGAGGTCTCCCATGTTTCACACAGATCAATGGAAAATTTTTGGATCCAAAGTGTTTCAGCAGGTGAAATTCAAAGATTCCATAAAACACACATCAAGCTGATGGATGCTGAAAAAGTTCAATAGGAATCTGGGGGTTCAACTGGCCACTTTTGTTGAGCAGCACCAAATGGACTGAGATTAGCGTACCTTCGAGTCTCCCAGTATTCTTCACGTTTGGGCACGAACTAAGAACCACAGCAAATTTCTTGTATGGTGTTCTTTAAGAGGAACAAAGGAATTTGGACTATTTAGACTACATTAGAACCCCACAATCCAAAAATGAAAACAAAAAAACAAAAAAAACCCCATCTTTGCTAGACAAAATTAGCTTCTGATACAATGAAAAGCTTATTATATACGGTCATGTGGAGAAACTTTTACAAGTGGGCCCTGGTCTCTTTCAACAATCTTAGGAAAATGACAGGTAGGAGCTCTAATCTGGATAAATCTTGGGAGGGACCCTGTACAGTAGTGATGTAAATAAATGGAGAGGTATATAGGATACACTCGAGTCCCAGGACTAAACACAAAAGGTTATCCATAAGCAGGGGTGGCTCTATGTATTTTGTTACCCCAAGCACAGCAGTCAGGAGGCTTTCAGCGGCATGCCTGCATGAGGTTCGCTGGTAACGTAAATTCGGCAGCATGCCTGCAGGAGGTCTACCGGTCCTGCGCCTTCAGCGTACTTGCCACTGAATTGCTGTATAAACTGCGAGACTGGTGGACCCCTGCCGAAGGCAGCCTGACTGCCGCCCTCATGGTGACCAGCAGGCCTCCCCCCGTGGCTTGCCGCCCCAGGCACGCGCTTGGAGTGCTGGTGCCTGGAGCCGCCCCTGTCCATAAGGACCATCTGTAGATGTAACAACGAGACAAGATTTCAACCTGGCTGTCTCTGCAACTGGATATGTAGCTGTAGAAGCTGAGGCTGTGAGATTTGTGACAGTAATGAGTTCTCCATTAGAACAAAATAGGAAGAGTGTTGCAGACAGCAGATTTCACAGAAACAATGGACATTTCTCAAGAGGTCCATGAATGTGAGTGGCTGGAAGAAAATCAGGCAGGGAGAGAAAAACTCTAAGTAGATTTGGATGGGAGTAAAATCATTTTGGATTGATGATGTGAAAACATCCTGACAGAAAAACATCAGGTAAATATATAATCAATCTTGTAACATATATAAGTTGTAAATTGTTTCTTTTCTTTCAGTTTAGGATTGGTCATAGTCACCATTTTTTACTCATTCAGGGCAATGAGCCAACAGCGCATTGATATGATGGAAGCTGGGTGAAGCCACATTGAAATTAGTAATCATGACAGGCATCTTCCATAAATATAAGAGTCACTGTCAATAATTCTATGTGCTATCCTTGTAGGGTGGGCCACTTTCACCAAACTGGCTCACCTCTATTTAACTCAAAGTAGCCCAGTCCATCAATTTAACATAAACCAAATTAATCAATCCTTGAGCTCCAGAGTTTGCAGTCTTCCCTATCTCCCTATCACTTCTCTAGAGGCAGTCTGACATGTACTTGTTTCCCTTCTGCCTCTCTTTTGCTTTCTGCTTTCCTTCCTTTATAGCTGGGTTTGTTTTCCTTATTGATCCCAGCTGGAATGCTAGTCTCCATGATTGGCAGTTCTGGCAGCTGTTTTGGGGTGTAGTCAGCCTGGTTGCCTATGACCCAGGAAGGCTCTTTTCTGCCTATGTGTGCTATGGGGTTTGTAAACCCCATTTTAGACAATTACATCCTTGATGGAGAAAGATAACTGAAATAATAATAGTAGCCAGAACCCAAAACAAAGACCACATGCTAATCTGCACAGAAATCAAGCTACATGAGAAAGGGGGTTTGCAGAGTATTGTTTGATGGAGGAATATGTGTCTATGAGCTGAAGCAGCCAGAGAACAGGCAGAGAGAAGCAGTCCAAAGCGGACAGCAAGAAAAAGACTGGAAATGTGGCCCTGATTGAAAGTGAACAGAGGGAGCTTCTTGGGCAAAGTGCAGTCTGAAAAGAGGCTTGTAAGCAAAGAGACTGCCCCCTGTTTGATTCCACTTTGTTCCAGGGAACAGGACTTATGTGCATTGTAAATTAACAGAACTTTGTCAAAGAAATATCCAGCTCCATCACTAATGTCTCCTCCTAATGGAAACAATCAGCAAGACCCTGAATATTGGCTAACTTTTTGGCCAAAATGGGTAACACTATTGAAGTCAGTGGGATTACTCGTGGTAAATAAAATTATACACAGGTGTAAATCATTGCAGGATTAGGGTTTAAATTATTTCACTTAGAGAAAAAATGTTTTTAAAGTTCTTTAGACATTCTAAAATATTTAATGAAATATTTAGTAGAAATTGAAAGTATCTGAAAAGCTTCTCTAAAATGTCTCTCAGCCCTAAAACATGCCCGTTTTTAAATAAGATATTCATCCCATGTTATTCTCAAACGTTTGAAAACTCTACAACTCATTCAAAGCTTTGTTACATGTTAATTAGCATATATATTCTTGCATGACACGCTGGCAAAAATAGCTTTTCCATTTTGCTGAGATGATTACATCCTTAGGTGTTAATTATGTAACCTTTATGTCAGATCACAGTAAAACCCCAGGTCCCATCTGGGGAATTAATCTTACTATCTGATGTAATGGGGAAACTAAGACCTACATAGAGAGGCAAGACTCTTCTAGTGTGTGAACTTAGGGTTAGGTGCTAAAACCTCACATTATGATAAAGAGCCTAAAAATAAAAAAAAGCCTAAAGTTAGGCTCCTAAATCTATATTTGGGCCCAGGGTAAATATTGTTAAATCAGGCTGGCAGTTGGGTCTAGTTAGCTCCAGTCATGATACTTAGAGAATGGGAGTGTTTCTTTGGCCTAGAGAGAATTAGAGTAGAGGTGATCTAGGGTGACCAGGTGTCTGGTTTTCGATCAGAACACCCAATTGAAAAAGGACTCCTGGCTACGGTCAGCACTGCTGACTGGACCATTAAAAGTCAAGCTAGTTCCTACCTGTCCTGGCTCCATGCTGCATCCCGGAAGCGGCCAGCAGGTCCGGCTTCTAGGCGGGGGGTGGGGTCAGCGGGGACATGGGGATCTGCACGCTGCATCCACCCCAAGCACCAGCTCCACACTCCAATTGGACAGGAACTATAGCCAATGGGAGCTGCAGGGACAGTGCATGTGGGGGAGAGCAGCAGTACACAAAGCCACCTGCTGCGTCTCAGCCTAGGAGCCGGACCTGCTGCTGGCTGCTTCTGGGGGGGGCAGCACAGAGTCAGGACAGGCAAGAAGCCTGCCTTAACCTCCCCTCTGAGCTACTGCCTGGGAGCCACCAGAGATAAGCCCATGCCTCAACCCAAAGCCACAATCCCCTGCCCTAGTCCTAAGCCCCCTCTAAACCCAGAGCCCTCTCATGCACCCCAACCCCCTCATGCCTGGCTCCACAAAAAAGCCCACAGCCCCATCCCAGAGCCTGTACCTCCTCCCACACCCCAGCCCCCTGGCCCAACCCAGAACCCTCTCCCACACCCTGAACCCCTCATCCCCAGCCCAGAGCCTGCACCCCCAGTCAGAGCCCTAACCTCCCTGTACCCCAAACCCCTCCCACAGCCTAGGGCCCTTTCCTATACCTTGTACTCTTTCCTCCCTTCCTGCAGCCTCGAGCCCCTTCTGTACCTCAAACCCCTCATTTCTGGCCCCACCTCAGAAACTGCACCCCCAGTTAGAGCCCTCACCCCCTCCCACACCCCAGCCCAGTGAAAGTGAGTGAGGGTGGGGAGAGTGAGTTACCAAGGGAGGAGGAATGTAGTGAGTGGGAGGCAGGGCCTCGGGGAATGTGTGGGGCAGGGAGTGTGACCTCAGTGAAGGGGCGGGGCTAGGGAGTTTAGTTTTGTGGCAACCCTAAGGAGATCCTAGAAGAAAATCTATGAACTTCCAAGCTCATTGACGAATTTTAGGCTGAGCTTATATTGTGATATTGTTTCTGAGTAAACCAATAAAGTCAAACACCAAAAGGAGATGAGTCTGGGCACCAACTCAGGGTCTGGGTGTTATGTTGATGGCAGGATAGGGACTCGGGCCCATTCACATATGGAAAATGACTCATAGATTAAGACAGGCCTGTGTGGTTCAAGCTGTCTATAAGCTACTTTATGCAGATATCTCATAGCTCTCACATATTTAATACAGCTTCACATAGGATTGTAGGTTAGGCTCCCAGAGATTCAGATAATTAAGAACCTTTGTTTACAACAGGCACACAGAAGATCATATTCCACCAGAACCTACCAAAACCCAGAGATTTCTAAACTTGGGAAAAGTCTATATTCATTACTTATCCATTTCTTCCTCTAGCTCACAGCAAATGCCTGGATCTATTATCCCAGTGTACGACAAACAAAACTAAAACCTCCTCCATTTATCTTCTGGAATGGTTTTTTTTTTAAAGTAGGTATGCTTTAACTTGATCAAATCACACATCTATCCCCTTCATGAGAGTCTCTACCTATTTTTAGAAATAGAACAACAAACAGAGACCGTTATTAGAAACAATATTTGAGCAAAATTTCAAGGGTGCAAAATTGCCTGAATCAAAATGTCAACTATATGCAAGCAACATGTCCTGAACATTTTTAATCACTTTCACACAACTCTGTTGAAAATTTTGTTGCCATCATCCTCCAATTAAAGGGAATATAAACATCTTCTTCTAAAAGCAAAATACAAAAATATGGTGGTAGTCTATAATAGCAATCCAAAACACTGCAGTAACACAGTTCTACTTGTAGTCTCCTCCTAAGCAAAGACTGGTATTTAAAGGGTGTGTGGTATAAATGGGAAAAGGCTAAATTTAATAATAGTTTGGGAATGTTCTCCTAGAAAATTCTAACAACATAAGACTTGCTTTACTTGATCAGACTTGTTGATTGGTGAACTCTTGGTCTATTGCCTTGGTGTTTCTTCCTAACTTTATTGTTTGACTTATGACTTGAAGCAGGATGATTAATATCTCTTTGTCACAGGATGTAGAAACCACAAACTGACAAGGAAGGGGGTTAAGAAGCTGCTCTGGGCCCAGGAGGCCCCACCCCACCATACCTGTAAAGTATGCATGGCTTGGAGGAGGAGCTCAAAAGGACAATTTGCCAGCTCAATAGGAGGGTGGATAGTGGAGGTGAACTGACCTACCCTCTGAGCTCTTGGGAAGGAGCACATTGCAAGAGGTTCAGCTACCAGAGACCTCCTACATTTTTTCCAAGCATCTCTAGCCTATAAAACAGTGAAATGTTTGGACACATGTTTTTCACTTTTGGTTTTCAGCTGGGATTAGAACCAGAAGTGCTTGAAATCACACACAAAAACCTTGTTCTGAGATTTTCATCTTTTTTTTTGGCAGACTCACATGGTTCAGATAATGTGGAGGAGGCTGGCATGAAACTCTACATTTTGGAATGTTTATCCAGAATACACCTCAGGTACAAACTCTTTGAGTTTCACTCATCAACAGTTTGTAGATACTTCCATTACAAACTGATCCACTACTCAATAATATCAGTAGCACCAGCTGGGGCAGAAATGGGATTTACCCAGCCCTCTTATTCTTAATTTGATGGTCACATTTCTAACAAATACATCTGTCCTGGTGTCCCTTTTTATGGATAGCAGCCCATAAGTATTGAGTGTGTTTGTTTATGCATGATACTGCCAACAGAGTCAGGACAAAGGCAATATGTTTTTACAAAGAACAAAAGAATAAATATCAAGAGGCAAAAAACTTACTCAGGGCAAGAGATGTCCTCAGAGTTGAGCAAAATTAAATTAAAATGAGTAACATGGAATTTGGATCAGAGCTCATCTAACCGCATTGTTTAGAATATGTTGGTGACATCAGAGCAGTTAAGCCTCTAGTTTACCAGACTCTGTAAACAAAACAAATATTTTTACTTTGTTCCAGCTTTTTTGCTTGAATTCTCCCCTCCCCAAACCCCTCATAGGTTTTATTGGCAATTTATTACAGTCAGCAGAAGACACCAAAGCCTTAGCAACAAAATCTTGTGATGTACAAACAAAATGCATTTAATTTGACTCAGTGTATTACAAGCATTATAATCCCTCTTCTGATTTCAACATGATCGACTAATCTCATCTGCTCAGGGGGATAAGCCTTGTCTCAGCCATGATGACAGGCTTAGAGAATGATAAAAATTAGGGCATTCTCACAGATTATATACTGTAACAACAGATAAGGCTTATGAATAAAGAATTGACTACAGGTGGTTATTTGTAGAAATATACTAGATTAAGGGGTTAATGTTGGAGAGGTACAATGTCATTTGTAGTTAAATCATAGATACACACAAGTGTGGGAAAATCTCTCTCGCCTGTGTAAACATCAGAGGAGATGAAATAACTGATTTCACATATTTCATAGTTCATTTCACCAGCAGAAAAAAATGACTGTGTTCACACTAAAAGGATAGCCCTTGTTAGCACTGTAGAAGTTCAGTTTCACAACTGTTTACAGGGCTATATTTAAGAAACAAAAGAAATGGTCTGGGAGGGAAGGAGAAGCACATTTGTGTTTTATTAACTGCATGAAGTACTTCAGGTTTGTTTGTTGTTATTCCTAGGTAAAGTGTTTGGATTCATAAAGAAAATGTGCTGCAGCAGGTACTAAGGCAGTGCAGGAGGTAAGGGGTAAACTCGCTAACCACTGAGCAAGACCACTACAAGCACACATCTCACAAGCAAATGCTAGCCTTGGGCGATTACCTCTGAGTGCATTGCTGTGAACATGTAATGAAACCCGTATAATAGTAATGCAGGAAATACAATTACATGCCATCTGTATGTTCCTGAGTTGGAGCCATATTCAACCTTTCTGGAAGAAAAAAAAAACTTTTTTATTCTGTTAAGTTTAAACAAACCAAAATGAAATGATAAGTAATAACTCAGTTACTAATGCTATATGAAATTGTTATCCTGTGTTTTAGAAATGCCTCTTATGTGCCATGTTAATATATCCTATTCACTGTTTTGCATTGTTAAACTATTACTAGGGTTGTCAAGCGATTAAAAAAATAAATCATGATTGATTACACTGTTAAACAATAATAGAATACCATTTATTTAAACATTTTTGGATGTTTTCTACATTTTCAAATATATTGATTTCATTACAACACAGAACAGTGTACAGTGCTCACTTTTTATTTATTTTTGACTACAAATATTTGTTCTATAAAAACAAAAGACATAGTATTTTTCAATTCACCTCATACAAGTACTGTAACACAATCTCTATCATGAAAGTTGAACTTACAAATGTAGAATTATGTACAAAAAATAACTGCATTCAAAAATAAAACAATGTAAAACTTTAGAGTCTACAAGTCCACTTAGTCCTGCTTCTTGTTCAGTCAGACAAACAATTTGCAGGAGATAATGCTTCCCATATCTTGTTTACAATGTCACCTGAAAGTGAGAACAGGCATTTGCATGGCACTGTTGTAGCCAGGGTAGCAAGATTTTTTTTTTTTTTGCATTAAAGATTCATATGTCCCTTCATGCTTAACCACCATTCCAGGGGACATGCGTCCATGCTGATGAGAGGTTCTGCTCAATAATGATCCAAAGCAGTGAGGACTGACGCATGTTCACTTTTGTCATCCAAGTCAGATGCCACCAGCAGAAGGTTGATTTTCTTTTGTGGCAGTTCCGGTTCTATAGTTTCCACATCAGAGTGTTGTTCAGAAAGCACGCTCCACACCTCGTCCCTCTCAGATTTTGGACGGCACTTCAGATTCTTAAACCTGGGTTGAGTGCAGAAGCTATCTTTAGAAATCTCACATTGGTACCGCCTTTGGGTTTTGTCAAAACTGCACTGAAAGTGTTCTTAAAATGAACAACAGGTGCCGGCTCATCATTCGAGAGTACTATAGCATGAAGTATATGGCAGAATGCTGGTAAAACAGCAGGAGACATACTATTCTCCCCCCCAAGGAGAATAGTCACAAATTTAACTAACTTTTTTTTTTTAAATGAGCATCATTGGCATGGGCACATGTCCTCTGGAATGGTGGTCAAAGCATGAAGGGGCATATGAATGTTTAGCACAGGGGTCAGCAACCTATGGCATGCGTGCCAGAGATGGCACGCGAGCCAATTTTTAATGGCACGCGGCTGCCTGCTGGGACTCTGCGTGCCATTAAAAATCCTGCCCACTTGCCGTAGGGTCCGCAGTCCTGGGCTGGAGCACCAAGCCGAGTGCACCAAGTCTCCTGCCCCTCCCCTGCCTTCTCTCCTCCCCTGGAGCCCTGCCGCGGCACATGCATCGCTCTTGGGGCCGATGCTGTGCGCTCCCGCAGGGCAGTGTTTGGCTCCGTAAGGAAGAAAAGACGCTCCCTGCTCACCCGGAGCCCTGCCGCCGCGCGTGCAGCGCTCTGAGGGGCGGGGCTGTGCATCTGGCTCGGCTTGGAGCCTCAAGGTAAGGGGTCCAGGGCTGGGGGGGTGGTGGATAAGGGGTGAGGGCAGTCAGGGGACAGTGAGCAGGGTGGGTTGGATAGGGGGTGGCTAGGGGCGGAGGTCTCTGGAGGGGGGAAGTCAGGGAGCGGGGGGTGGATGAGGCATGGGAGTTCTGGGGTCTGTTAGAGGGAAGGGGGCAGATAGGGGGCAGGGCAGTCAGGGGACAGGGAGCATGGAGGGTCCTGGGAGGCAGTTAGGGTGGGGGTCTCTGGAGGGGGTAGTCAGGGGGCAAGGACCTGGGGGGTTGGATGAGTCGGAAGTTCGGGGTGGGGGGCTGTCAGGAGGCAAGTGTGTGGAGAGGGGTTGCAGCACACAGGGAGCAGGGGGAGGGTTGTATGGGTTGGGAGTTCTGGGGGTCCTGTCAGGGGGCAGGGCACAGTTGGATGGGGCATGGGGAGTCCTGGGGGTCTGTCTGGGGGTGGGGGTGTGGATAAAGGTTGGGACAGGTAGCGGGTAGGGTCCTAGGGGGGCAGTCAGGGGACAAGGAGCAGGGAGGCTTAGATAGGGGATGAGGTCCTGGGGGGCAGTTAGGGGCAGGGGTCCCAGGAGGAAGAAGTCAGGGGACAAGGAGAGAGAGGGGTTGGGGGTTCTGAGGGGGGCAGTCACCCATCCCTCTGCCCTGAGCCCTGACATATGACCCCTGACCCCACACCACAACCCTCTGTCCTGAGCCCTGCATCCTCACACACAACCCAGGCCCCTGCCCTGGGACCTGTACCTCCCTCATAAACACCTAGACCTTTGCTTGACTTCTTCACCCCCCTCCCACGACCCCAGCCCTGACTCTGGCAACCCCCTCACATGCCCCAGCCCTCTGCCCTGAGTCTTGCACCCTTGCACATCCCCAGCCCCCCCACACCCTATGCACCCTCCACATCCCCACCCTCACCCTGAGCACCAAACAGGAACTCCTGCACCCCCCATCCACATTCCCACCTGCACCCCTTGCATCATATGGGAGCTGCCCAGGTAAGTGCCCCACACCCAAACCTCCTGCCCCAGCCCTGAGCCCTCTCCCTCATTCTAGCTCCTGGCCAGACCATTCACCCCCAGCCCTGTGCTCAGTGCACTCCCACCCTCAGCTCAGTGCAGAGAGAGGAAGAGAATGGGCCAGAACCAGGAAGAAGGTAGTTACCCACTGTATGTGGGCAGGGTTGGGACCCCAGACTGGCAGCGAGCTGAGTGATTCTGGCAATCAGGATCCTGGCTGGCAGGAGCTGGCGGATGGAACCCCTGAGCGGCACTGGGGTTCCAGCAGCCGGCTCCGCACAGCCTGCTACCGGTCTGGGGTTCTGGCTGCTGAACCCTTGACAGCCAGGGTCCCGGCCGCAGGCCCTGCTCAGCCAGCTGCCAGCCTAGGTAAACAGAACCGCAGACCAGCAGTGGGCTGAGAGGGCAAGCAGCATAAGATTAACATTTTAATTTAATTTTAAATGAAGCTTCTTAAACATTTTGAACATGTTTATTTTTATGTGCTCATTTATTTTACAGTACAACACTAGTTTAGTTATATAATATATAGACTTATAGAGAGAGACCTTCTAAAAAATATTAAAATGTATTACCGGCACGCGAGACCTTAAATTAGAGTGAATAAATGAAGGCTTGGCACACCACTTGTGAAAGGTTGTCGACCCCTGGTTTAGCACATTTGGCATGTAAATACCTTGCAATGCCAGCTACAAAAGTGCCATGTGAACATCTGTTCTCAACTCCAGGTGACATTGTAAATAAGAAGTGGGCAGCATTATCTCTCATAAATGTAAACAAACTTGTTTGTCTTAGAGATTGGCTGAACAAGAAGTAGGACTGTGTGGACTTGTAGGCTCTAAAGTTTTACACTGATTTGTTTTTGAGTGCAGTTACGTAACAAAAAAAACTACATTTGTAAATTGCACTTTCACAATGAAGAGACTGCATTACAGCATTGTATGAGGTGAATTGAAAATTTTGAAAAACATCCAAAAATATTTAATACATTTCAATTGGTATTTTATTGTTTAACAGTATGATTAAAATGGTGATTAATCATGATTTTTTGAGTTAATTGCATGAGTTAACTGCAACTAATCGTAGTTAACTCACGCGACAGCCCTAACTATTACATTAACATATGTAAGTATCATCATAGGATTATATTAGATTATTGTAATACCACATGGTTCTCAAAATAATATTTTAAAAGCATGCCTCACAATTCTACAAATAGCATAATAAACATAATCAGCCTCGAGCACAATGTTGTCCTGGACCATGACTAGGGCTCCTGGACAGCATGAAGACAATAATAAAAAAGTCATCATCATCATCATCATCATCTCTACCTTTTAAAAAAATAACAAAATTGTCCAAATATTTTGTTCCTAGGCACAAACAAACTTGAGCCCAAAGTTTGTGACTGATTGGATCAAGTCTTTAGGTTTGGAGCCATCTCAAGTTTAGACAGTAGAATCCTTTTTTTAACAAAATGGTTGCCCTAATGAACAGAAGATGACAAGGCAGGATGAATATATTTTGTTTATAATCATTAACTTCATATACAAACCATTACTCTGTTTAAAAACAAGAATACTAGTAAAGTTTGACTCATTTAGCATCCCTAATAGAGCAGTGAAGCTGCCCGAAGGGAACAAAAGGTTGCACATTGGGAATTGATAACTAACGATATCAATCCACATCTGTAACATATTGTCCATAGATTCAGACACAACAACCAACTTTACTAAGCAAGATTAATTCACCTGAGCTTAACTGAAACGTCATGAATAAGCTGGAAAAGCAGAATCAGATTTGTTTCCATATGAACTCCACCCACCAAAAGCTCAACCACCAGAACAAACTCTCATTGGCTGATATCACACTAAAGGAGTTACATTGGTACTAGCTGATAAAGCAGCAAGGCTTGTACAAATTAGCCTTTCAAGAGTACTGGAGAACATACACCACAGACAGCAACAGGCATATCATTTTAATAAATGAGTGTTTCATTTAGCTGAAGTAATTGGCATGTACTACTGTGAATCTGCTCCCTGACAAGCATCCAACTTAAAATGTTTATGTTGTGTTTACCATTAAGCGGATCCTTCTGTAATAGTTGACCTCAGGTTAATTCTATACCTTATACTTTAAGCAAACATTAGAACTGCATATACCAGAACCTCCATGACACTTCTGGCATTGTCTTGGCTTGTATGATGTCACATCACAATGCCATGATCTGAAGTCATGATAATGCAGTATCTGCTTCGAAGTTTGTCAGATACAATGACATTACATTTATAAACCTCTTGCATTGAAAACACATCTTCAGGATCTCTGTTCAGTTATAAACAGGGGTAAAAATTCAAGGGCTGGGGGAAATGGAATGCTGGCCCTCACAGGATATACCATGAAAATATTTAAGACTTTTTCCCCCCCAAAATCTCACTTATTATAGTAGACAGGGATCTCCAATTTGATGGGTAAAGGGTGATAGATGGATTATAAATATAATTCATGGATGTAGCATTAAAATAACCAAAAATACAATGGCATTCATCTGTAACAGACTCTGGAAATGTTGTGAAATCTGAAGTGTAATACATTGTAGTTATATTAGTCAGCAAAAAGTGTGGCGATGATACATTTGAATAGGTTCTTTAAAATGATTCAAGATGTTCTGTCCCATCTAGTGGCACCAAGACCACTTAAAGAGAGAGCAATTAATGAGCTTGTTCTACAGCCTTAGCTAATAGCCATGTGGTAGAGGCTCATGTACTAAGCTTCCCAAGGTCCCTGGTTCAATCCTGCATGCTAACAACTGGGGTTTGTCAGCATTACAATCGCTCCCTACCAATATATCAGAGGGGTAAACAGCCAGGAGGAAGAAAAGCTTAAGGACAACTTTGGCAAAAGAACAAATGGGTATGAACTGACCATGGATAAATTTAGACTGGAAATTAGGTTTCATCAGAGGGGCAGGGTAAACAACCTAATTAGTTTTAAAATGCAACTCAATAAGTTTATGATGAGGTTACCTACAATAGCTGGACTTAATGACCCAGGAGGCCCCTTCCAGTCCTATGTTCATTTCCTAGAGCTACTTCTACTATGGTTGCTTCAGGAATGGGGGAGGCAGAGCAGACACCACACCATATTCAAACAATAAAATGATCTCCTTATACTTCTGTAGCTGGCTATGCCCTCTGTAGGACTGTTTAGTGCTAGCAATGCAAAGCAGCAGCACAGGACCTGGGCCTTCAAGAGTAACTGTGCATAAAGCTTTGTGTTTCACGTAAGTATTGTGCAATATTTTTCTTACGCATCAGGAATCAACAATTCAATTTACTCTCCCATAGCTGCTCTGGCTAATTCAGTGCTAAAAGTTGTAAGACGTATTAAACTTATTTTTGCAGTAAATATTCAGAGCACACACTGGGAAGAGATGTGCTAAGTAAGAAACGGAATATTTGATAGTAACATTTCTGAAAATGTTTGCAATGTAAATTGCCAGTGTACATTAACAAGATCCACTTTAAAAGCTGCCCCTGCTTTTCCATCCAGTTTTCACTAACACAGGTAAAAATCATGCAGAGCTCAGATACAGAATAAAGTGGGGAAGAAATTCAAGTTAACATATTGTTTGCTTCAGTGAAACCTGGATCCAAATTTCACTTATCAGTATATCTTTGTGCTCTTTAAAGGTTGGGATAACAAACATTCTTCTTCCAAGATCCTACCACAAAACTTCAAACTTCTAGTGAAAAGAGAAGATGGCTTATTACATATATGAAAATTTTATTCTACCCCTTACAGACTTTTGTTGAAGGTACAAAATTAGCAAGAATGTCTATAGGGAATCAGCATCTATTCGTGGCAGGCAAGAAATTCCAAAAGTGTTTAGTCTGTTTTGCTCCGTGCTCCTGTAGAAAAGGTTGTATTTCCTTTTTCAGTGCCTATAATGTTTTTAGAACCTTCTCTTTATTGAGCCCATAAACATCACAATGGAGCAGCAAATCATCATAGTCTGCAGAAACTCCATCAAGGAAGCTACAGAGTAAATGATGCTGAAAAGTTGATGTTCATGACATTAGATACTTGACTAACTTCATGATGGCATTCATGGCATCCTAAATATTCAATCCACTTGTAACACAAAGGACATTTGATGGATGACTTGGATATACTTTAAACTGTACCACTAAGTCAAGATTCAGTTGCTTTGAAACAGGTTCCCTAGCACTGATCATCAATTTAATTCTGCTGATACTGCCTCTCCATTAATGCAAAAATCTTCAAAAGGCTTTGTTTGTGAACCCGTCTGTTCTGATCCTTTGCCTCATCAGCGTTACCATACACATAAAAGAAAGTTCATTATGAAACTATGATCATTGAAATCCCTGATGAGGATGTCTACGTGGACAAGAAGAGTCATGTCAGAGAGTTAATTAGCAGCCCTAACAGACAACACATTTCATTTCACTGAGGAGTTGTCTGCCATATGTGACGTCACCAGCTCAGCTTTTGGAATTACAGACATGCAAGTTAGACACCTCTTCAAATTCACTGGATTCTTCAAGGTTTATCTTCCCTTGTAGTGCTATATTGGTTACTGCAGGGATATATCCCATTATTTCAGAGTCTGCAAATGGCTCCTCATACAATACTTGGCCAGTATCCAAGAGAAGAGGACTGGGTTATCCTTATGTATTGCTGAACACTGAAATTCTTTTCAAAACATCTGATTCTGATATGTTAGATACACTCCAATAAATCAGACTGAGATCCTAGAAGATTTTTTGGATGAACCACCTACAGAATTTTATAATGAGGAATCATTTTTTCTTCTTAAATTTAGTACCACATATTAACTGCTCACTGGTTTGCGGCTTCCTGAAAAAACCCAGATTAACACATTAATCCTGGGATTTTCAAAGGAAGTTAGCCACCCAACTCTCATTACTTCCTTAGTCTCCTTTGAAAATTCCAGCATACAGGTTCTCCCATTGTGGTTTCAACTAGTTATTCTCACAGTCAGCCTTTACTTTCAACTGTCTAACAATTCTATACATTTACAAAATCTGATATAAATGTTTGTATAGATATTAATTATTAGTAAGAGACATTACTGTAGACAAGCCATAGACTATATAAGTAAGGCAATGGCCATATTAAATGGGCTTGCTACTAGGAACAATAAATAAGAGCCAAGACACTTATATTATACAGTATAAATATACAGTGATCCGAAATTAACATGCCGTCATTGGCCAACAGTTACTTCATGGTGATATCTGAGACACTGTGATTCCCTCTTATATCTACTTGGAAAAATTGTAGACATATAGTATCCATTGGCAGGTGTTGAATTTATAACATATGTATGTATAAACAGAATGTTCTATACAAGGTGGCAATCACCACTGTTCAAAGCTTTAATGAAAAAAGAGTACATGAAGAAATCTGCTCACATTGAATCACTTTTCAGGAAAATTCTAAATAAATATGGGCTCTCCCTGGTTAAAATCAGAAACAAGCTTGTCAATCAGCCAGGGGAGTGTTCATCTCCATGTTAGAACCTCAACAAGCTCTAGTTCTGACCCTGTAACCCTTATGTGAATAGTCCCATTTAAGTCACTAGGGCTCTTGTCAGGTGCAGAGTTCTGTCTGCATATATCTTTTGATAGGTCAGGAGCCAAATGTGGCTCTCTCTCAGCATCCCATAGAGAGCTTGTATGTAATAGAAGTGTTAAATGACCTGACTAACTGGACTGAGAAGATGGCATTTTTAGTACAGACCCCAGTGCAAAACAAGACAGTGGTACAGTGATGCAATCTTAGTGACCCACAAAACTTTAATTTTCATCATAGGGCCAAAGGCTGAATAGGCACAGCATCCAAGGGTCTGGGATAGCTGTCTGTAAAAAGTGCCAGGTAGGTTCAAATGTGAATTATATACCTGTCCACTATGACCTGGACTCAGAACACCAACTCATTCCATATAGGCCAAACAGCCATCCGAGGAGCAGGTTCAGTCAATATCAAACTGAGACCAGATACAAATGAGACACTCTATATCCCATTACCCATCTCCTGAGTTATCCATCTTCCTTATGCAGTTTGTTTAAAAGAGAGAAGTCACCGAATTTCTGAACATCTCAGATGATCTGTCAATAAGACTTCCACAATTTGGCACAACTGGGAGAGGAGGAACATGCATATCAAGTGCCCTTAAAGGAAATAACTGGACGACTCTTGACACAAGGCTATAGAATGATATTTTCAGACCGTCACCTTCCAGATAATATCCTGAAACCCCTATGCAGTTGGTATGCGGCTTTGAAGGCAAATGCATTTTTTTTAGATTAGAGTTTTATAGATTTAAAAAAATATATTTTCCCCTATATATGGCTGAACATCTTTTAGGGATAAATTCTGCCTAGCCTTTAAGCAAGCAAAGTGTGTGAGGGGATCAAGGAGGGGACAAAGATTCTTTCCTCCCTTGCTAGTATGTGAAAAGACCAGGCATAATTACAGGTTCCTGCACTTCAAGGAGGGCTACTACTCATCTATGGGTGAACAGTGACTCAAAGGATATGAATGGGGCAGATACAGCAGGACCCACCATGCTTCTGCCCTCAGCCCAACTGCCTGCACTCCTGGAATGGCTTAGCAGGGATAGCAACCCAGTACCCCACTCTCAGCACCCAAGGAGTGTTGTACCAGGCAGGCTGCCTCTGCATACCAGAGAGCTTGAGGAACAATTCAGTCACTGGGGTAGAATTTATCCTGAACTCCTGTGGGGCAGGGCAGCTTTTTAGCACTCCATAATATGGGCTGTGGCTCAATGGTGCAACTAAGCCTGCAATCAATAGCAATGAAAACTGAAATCACAGGGAACCCCATGGATAGTAGTTGCTACTGTTTATCAAGATTAGGTCATGAAGAATAGACAAGGTAAGCTTGAAATAACCCTCATTCTGACTCTTTATTTTAGGAATATTTTTCAAACTGTGGATTGTGCATGATAAACAAATGCCAGGTGAATCTTAATTTGGTCTCCAAGAATGGGCTGCAGACCAGATGTTCTTGAAGGAAAAAAAACCAACTCTCAGACTATGTCTTATTTTCCTTTCTCTTGTGGTTTACTTCAGGCATAAAGTAATGTTCCCCTCCTCCCTGTCCCAAACTCTGAGAAGGTTATTTTCAATTACAATTTGGTTCCACTGACAAGTGACATGCAAATTTTCTTAACATATTAATGTATCATTAAAAGTTACTGGTTATAGCTGATTTATTATGTGATACAAACTTTGCATGATATTAAAGCAATATGAACTGTCTCTCCCTACCAGCAATGAAAGAAAAGCAAAATATCAGCAGAGTGGAGCTAGGGTTGTATGTATATTGTTGCCAAGTGTACAGTCATAGCACATATGCTTGGCACATGGGGTCACTGACCAATCTTCAGAGTGCCAACATGATTTCTTTGCCAAATGTAGTGCAACTGCAAGAAATTAAGTTTATTTATATGGAAGAGGAAAATCCATCACTAAAACTAGTACCTAAAAAAATTAGAATCATTGCACAGAACACAGATTGAAGCACCGATTCATGGCAGCAGCACAGACAACTTCTAGGATTCATTTAATATAATATTTTCAAAGTAGCCTCAAAAATTTACTTCACCAAATTTTGTGCACACCAAACTGCATTTGCATGTGGGAATTTGTGGACCTGAGATGAGTAGCTGGATGTCTAATTATCTCTTTATAGATGTGAAAAAAAAAATAGCAGGAGCAAAATTGAAGACAAAAACAAAATTGGCCGTATCTGTGAAGCTTTCTAAATGATTGGACAGACATTAGGAACCATCAGCACATAAACTTACATCACTGCATTTTTAAGGTCCTAAAGTTCCATAATCAAAAGTTCCATAGTCAACTCCATCCACCATTCCTTTCACTCTTCCACCCAATGCCTGGTAAGTTCTCATGGCATATATGGAACAGATTTCCACACCAAAAAGCCTGCATCTGCAGTTATAGGATTTCTAAATCATGAAAGCAAAGAGAAGAATGTGCCTCTTTGGGGATGACATGCTGCGACGGATCCACAGGTCTGGTACTCTTGAACAGCTCTCAAACAGTCCGTGGGAGGACCCCTTTAGTGAATCAACCCCCTTAAGGTCATACTCTCTCGCTGTGGTAAGCCCCTTGGCTTCACCAGTTCCTGGGACCAAACTTTGGAGTCTTCAGCACCCCTGTTTCACTTCAAGAGCTCCCCTCGATGAATCTACCTGAACTGGACACTTGGGGAAGAGTTGTGCACCCAAAGGGAGCAATGCATCGCCAACTTCCTGTCTCTGGAGTGACTCTCAGGCAGCTTTGTAAAAGCAGAAGGGTTTATTAGATGTCTGTAACACAGCAAAGAAAGCCCTTGGTTATCACAGAGAACAGAAAGTTACAGAATAGTCCATCTAGGTCAGTTCGGAGTCCAGAGCACTCTCTGAGCCCCCTTGAGTCCAGTCCTACAGAGGGTGTCCTGCTTCCAGCGGCCCACGCATGACTAGCCCTCATGCACCTCCTCAGTCATTTGTTCTTGTTCCCAGGCAAACATGATTACCTGTCCACCTCCCTTAGTCCTTTGTTCTCCAGCTGGTCATAATTGGAGAGAGGGTGAGAGCCCCTATTTGTTAGTTGCTAGGTACCCAATGTCCAGGCAATTGTTTGAGCCCAGCCTCCAGACAGCTAGGTGTCAGCCACACCTAGGTCTCTTCAAAGAGTAAACAATCTTTTCCCCCTACCTAGTTAACCATGCAGATTATAGGAGAAACTGAGGCACACGCAATACTCACCAAAAATATTATTAAAAATTCCCACTCTCACATACAGTCTAGAGGGCCTGAACCAGAAAATCCTGCCAACCTTTGTCATGAACCCATTTTTTAAATAAAATTACACAGGTCAAAATTCTCAAAGCTGAGTGCATTAATATAGCCACCTAAATAAAAGTGGCCTGGTTTAGAAAGGTGATGAACTCTTGTAGTTCCTGTTGGAATAAATAGTGACCATGGGAGCTCAGCATCTCTAATAAACAGTATTATTTAGGCACCTAAATTATTGTTTAGGCATCTTTGGGTATTGAAGTTCTTAAAAGTGGAACATAGTATATATACTGTTAGCATTCTACATATTTTATTTAGTTAGATCTTGCAATATCTGTTATGTTTACTGAGGTAGGTAAATATTATTTCCATTTTACAGTAGGGAAAATTGAGGCTCATAGACATTAAGTGAGTTCCTATGACAGTGTATGGAATTAGGGACAATATTTTCACATCAGTTATTGAGCAGAAGTCCCTAATGAAATCAATGAGGAGTTCATGATGGTATGATATAGACATTGGTCTTCTGCCTCCAACACCTTGCTTGTTCCACTAGATCACAGTGCACCCAGCAAGCCAATTATGCCACATTTTTCATGCTGGATACTTAAAGTTAGGCACCTCAGTCCATATTTAAGGACCAAAACTTATAGTATTGGGTCAATTTTCAGAGCCTCAGAGGCCTAGTGCTCACAACTCTCATTGACTTCATAGATCTAGGCACCCAACTTTGGGAATGCTGGGCTTTGTTTGTGAGTTAATGTATTTCAACATGTGACACTAATGGATACCTGAAAGGAGGGGAGGATTCTCTGATTAAATTGTTTGTGGTTTATGATTTAAAAAAAAAATGAATAATACCATACATGAAAAAAAAATCAGTGGTCACTTTTTTTTCTTTTCTTTGAATTTTAGTGCTAGTGAAAGGTGCTAGATTCATAGATTCTAGGATTGGAAGGGATATTGAGAGGTCACCGAGTCCAGTCCCCTGCTCTCAAGGCAGGATCAAATACTGTCTAGACCATCCCTGATAGACATTTATCTAACCTACTCTTAAATATCTCCAGAGATGGAGATTCCACAACCTCCCTAGGCAATTTATTCCAGTGTTTAACTACCCTGACAGTTACAAACTTTTTCCTAATGTCCAACCTAAACCTCCCTTGCTGCAGTTTAAGCCCATTGTTTCTTGTTTTATCCTTAGAGGCTAAGGTGAACCATTTTTCTCCTTTCTCCTCATGAAACCCTTTTAGATACCTGAAAATTGCTATCATGTCCCATCTCAGTCTTCTCTTTTCCAAACTAAACAAACCCAATTCTTTCAGCCTTCCTTCATAGGTCTTGTTCTCAAGACTTTTAATCATTCTTGTTGCTCTTCTCTGGACCGTCTCCAATTTCACCACATCTTTCTTGAAATGCGGTGCCCAGAACTGGACACAATACTCCAGTTGAGGCCTAACCAGTGCAGAGTAGAGCGGAATAATGACTTCTTGCATCTTGCTCATAACACACCTGTTAATGCATCCCAGAATCACGTTTGCTTTTTTTGCAACAGCATCACACTGTTGACTCATATTTAGCTGGTGGTCCACTATAACCCCTAGATTCCTTTCTGCTGTACTCCTTCCTAGACATTCTCTTCCCATTTTGTATGTGTGAAACTGATTTTTCCTTCCTAAGCGGAGCACTTTGCATTTGTCTTTGTTAAACTTCATCCTGTTTATCTCAGACCATTTCTCCAGTTTGTCCAGATCATTTTGAATTATAACCCTGTCCTCCAAAGCAGTTGCAATCCCTCCCAGTTTGGTATCATCTGCAAACTTAATAAGCGTATTTCTATGCCAATATCTAAGCCGTTGATGAAGATATTGAACAGAGCTGGTCCCAAAACAGACCCCTGTGGAACTCCACTTGTTATACCTTTCCAGCAGGACTGGGAACCATTACTAACTACTCTCTGAATACAGTTGTCCAGCCAGTTATGCACCCACCTTGTAGTAGCCCCATCTAAATTGTATTTGCCTAGTTTATCGATAAGAATATCATGCAAGACCATATCAAATGCCTTACTAAAGTCTAGGTATTCCACATCCACTGCTTCTCCCTTATCCACAAGGTTCATTATCCTATCAAAGAAAGCTATCAGATTGGTTTGACACAATTTGTTCTTTACAAATCCATGCTGGCTATTCCCTATCACCTTATCATCTTCCAAGTGTTTGCAGATGATTTCCTTAACTACTTGCTCCATTATATTCCCTGGCACAGAAGTTATAGTTTAACTTCTCAGATCAAGACCCTGAGAATAGAAATGCTTTGTTTATCCACAGGGCATGTTCAGCATTGCCAACAGCTGTACAGTTTTTACCAAGCAATGTTCCTCAACTGTGACTTGAAAGGACTGGAATTAGGGGTGGGAGAGGAGTTTCATCTCCATGACCATTCAGTCCTTAGCTTTTCTGCTGAGCCTGCCAACTATTGCCAACTGCAATGGTGCCTTTTGTGACATGGACAGAACTAGACTGAGACAGTCACTGTTGCCCTGAGACATATTTGAAACAAGAAATGAAGGAGAGAGGCTTTTCCTCCTTTAATTAGCCCCTCATACCTATATTAATCACTTCAGTACTGAAAGCCAAACTCCTCACTGGACTGTCTAAAATCATTTAGGTAACTTTTCAGTTCTTTTAATTCCTCTGCCCTGCACAATTCATTTTTATTTTTTGTACCTTTTAATTATGTAACTTGGGAAGACAATCATACAGTAGATAATAGCCCAGAAAAATTCAGTTAGAAAAAATGTCCCCCCACTCCCCACTCCCGCAAGAGGCTGGTGTGGATGGAAGGAAGGATGGGACTCTGAAAGAAAAAAAAAGAAGTAAGTTAGGGAAGTCCCTGTCCCTTACTGTACATCTTGTGGTTTTTGCAGATAAAGAAACTTTAAAAAGAACATGCACTTTCACAATCATGGTCTGTTCACCACCAGCTGTTTCCCATGTAATCTGTGGAGCTGTCTGCTGCAGTTGTCCCATGTTCCACATTTGAAAATGTGCCTACTATATATTTAAATGTACATAGAGCTATTAGTTATTCAGCATGTAACAACCAACAGGCAATCTTGGAATTATGAGGCTATATTCATAGGAATCAAGAGTGTAGCTGACAAGTTAAAAAAAGGCAAATGCCCTGGAGGCCAGATCACCCCTACAGAAAAACTATACAAGAGTGGGATAAGGATGGGAAGAGAAACTCCATGAAACTCACCTTGCAAAGATTTCATTGCACAGTTTCCTCTGGAGGGAAGGAACTATGGTAGGGTATCACAGGTTATGGATGTCACACACTCTCCCAACCCTTGGATCTTTGGGATCCACAGAAAAGGGAGGTTTCAGAGTGGAGATAACAGCTTTCCCTGCAGAGATAGCTGCTTGCTCTAAGCAGAACCCACATGTCCCATGAGGCTATTCAACAGCTTATTTGCAGCAGACCCATAGGGAGGCGATATATTTCTGGGCTCTATTACCACATAGAAAAGTAGGTGTAAGTTAAGGGTTGGTATCATGGAAAGGAACACACTTTCCTGCACCCATATGCCTGATCAGCAGGGCTGGCCAGATACATTTGCAGCATAGTGAACATGCCAAATAGTCCTAAGGAGTCAGAAGCTCTTCCAATGGGGGCCAGTGCCTCTCAAGTACAATCTGGCCCAGGGTGTGGTGCTGAGAAACTAGTGTTTGCTGGGCTCTGAGTTAGATACAGGCTCAACCACTGAATTGCTAGAAGCTTGAGCTGCTAATGTGGCAAGGAGGATGAGTAGGGGGAATCAATTGTCACCCTTATATAGGCATATTCTGTTCTTGTCCTACTAGTCCTTCATTTTTGTTAGTTTAAATAAAGACTGTTCCCTGCCTAAACATTTCTAAAGATACAAATTTGATCCTATTGCATACCAGGTATGTCTGGTGGCAGATACATTGAGAGAATGGTCAATCATATTTACTCTTGGTGAAAGTATGACAATTAAGTGCATTAGTTCTAATTATAAATGTGAAATCCTATTTAGTTCTCTTTGAGATGAGCCATATATACAATAAACATGAGAAGAGAAAAGGTAGATGAATAAGCTGCAGGTGTGCAACTGCTATCTGTCTGGGGCTTTCTTTGAATAAAGTTGGTTTCTAAAGTGAGAAAGACAGGATGTGAGGATATAGGGCAAGAAAGCTGCATTGTGAAATAAGAGGTTTAGGCAGGATTATATAGTTAAAGTAAGAATTTTTACTATATGGTAGCGTAATGGTTAGGAGAATACAGAGTTGTCAAAGTGTTTAAATGGAATAAAATCTGAGAAAATATAGTAAATATCTATCTACCTATATGTAATTTCATTCATGAAAAACTGCCTGAAACTCAGTTGTTTAAGACTGGAAAAGTGTCTAAGGAAAAGAGACATTTAAAACTAAAACTAAATTATACAAAGCTCCAGAAATGTATTCTCAAATTAAATTAAAATCAGCCATTTAGAGTTAAATACATAATCTGGATATTGTAAATATCCCCAAACCGAGATTTATAAATTCAGAGTTAATGTTTAATGCATAAGAAATCTAAACAGTCTTAACTCTGCCCTGTAGTGACACCATCTAGGGAAAAATTAAATAGTCACTTGGTTTTTGTGTAATCATCATTTTTTGTCTAATCCTGAACTAAAATCACATTTGTTTATAATATCATGGGGATAAATCCTGTACTGGCAAGGGAACAGATTGGATAACCTAATGTGCAGGTCTTTTCCATCTCTAATTTATATTATGTTGTGATTTATATACATATAAGGAAAGGATAACTCTAAACCTATTTTTTTCAGAAAATGGCTTGCATTGCTATTAAAACAATTATGAATACTTTGGTGTATGGGACCCAGAAGGAGCCCAGTTCCTATGTCTTCGAGGAATTTTATATCAAAACATCCCCAAGAAAGCTTAATACCTAGGATGAGAAGTGCAAGATAATGAGGAAGACCTTTAAAATTCTAGAGAGAAATGCTGGCCCCACTGAAATCAATGAGAATTTTGCCTGAATTCTGAGTGGAGGGAGGAGCCTATCTGTGGGCTGGAGTTAGGTGCCAAAGGTCCTTTGTGGGAGAGGGTGTTGGGATACATCCTTCTGTTCAGCATTTCCGATTGACTAGCTTAGGCTCAGCACACTGCTCAATATGCTGACTTTAGTGAATCCCATCATCATCAGGAGCCTAAATCTCCCCATGCATACTTTGTAGGGAGTCTGGGTGCCTAACTCAGGGCTCTGAATTCCACTAGATAGAAGGTTGCCTTAAATGCTAGGCATATTACAATGCTCAGCCTAAGTTTCCCCGGCGAATCCCACCCTATATTCTTACAGCTATAGGATTCGATAGGATGGTTTAAAAAAGACCCTAAAGGAAGGATACTAGTCTCCATTGAATTTTATAGGTGATCAAAGTAATTTCTATAGAACCCTATTAAATGATTATAGAACCCCCATGGCTTCAATCCTCATTAAATTCTACAGGGGTTTTCTATAGGGGCTTTGAGATAAATTCTATGTAAGCAGAGTCAGGATAAGCTCTACCCTGACATCTGGTGGAAAGAATTTCAGAGAGTGTATTTGCATAGGCACGCCTACCCTATCCCAGACTGCCGAGCTGTGGGACTGCTTGGTGACAAATGATTCACCCTCAGTTGGGTGGTACTTGCTAGACAAGGGACATGGGTTCCAAAACCCAATGAATTGAGAGAGGCTGGGGACAGGTATCTGTGCCTGGTTGTGCAGTCTCCTTGTGGAGCCAGAAGCACCAGTTCCACCCCCTCCTCTCTCCACTGTGGAATGTCAGAGTTGATTTTTTTTTTATTCCCTCAAGAATCTAAATACAGGTTACTGAGCTGAAATCACTTTGGGCTAATGGTGCACTAGCACTGGGGCTCCCCCACTAAGAGCTGAGATCACTAAGAGTTGAAATCACTAAAGAGCTGAAATAACTGAGCTGAGAGCACTGAGTACTGTGCTAACTAGTGGGGGAACCTGAAGTTATACTGTGGAACAGAGCAGCTGGTGGAGTGGAGCAGTTGCGGGGACGGCTGGAGCGGACCACGGGACAGCTGGTGGCAGCAGAGCGGCTGGCAGAGCGGAGTAGCTGTGGGACGGGTGGAGCGGCCCACAGAGCGAGCGGAGCCGAGCAGTTTGCAGAGCAGCTCATGGAGCAGAGCAGCTGCTGGAGCGGAGCAGTTTCTGAGGACAGCTGGAGGAGCAGAGTGGAGCAGCTGGTAAAGCGGAGCAGTTCGTGGAGAAGGCAGAAGCAGAACCCACGGAGAGGCAGGGCAGTTGGCCCCGGACCACATAAGGTGCCCCTTTCTACCCAGGCTGGGGGAGGGACCTCTACAGATAAACTCTCGAACTCTGGGGTGGCATTGATCAGAGACTTTTGGGTTGTTGGACTTTGGGGTGATTGGACTTAAAACCCTAAGGGGAAAAAGGACAGTGCCAAACGTACTTGGAGGTGGGTTTTTGTTTATGGTTTGTGTTATAACCCTGTTTGTGGTGTTTCTCCAATGGGATGCCGCATTGATTCCTTCCTTTATTAAAAAGATTTTGCTACACTCAGACTCCGTGCTTGCGAGAGGGGAAGTATTGCCTCCTAGAGGCGCCCAGGGGGGTGTGGTATGTGAGTGTCCCAGGTCACTGGGTGGGGGCTCGAGCCGGTTATGCATTGTGTTACTGAAACGGAACCCCTGAATACTGAACCCGGCCCTTGTTGCTGCCAACTCAGAGGGGCAGAGGGGTTACATCTAAAATACATGGAGTATGGTTCTAGAGATGGAATTGGATTATTTTAAAATACTATACATGTAATACATTACTTAATAGATTTTTAAAATATTAAAATCTAGTGTGACTACCACCTGTACAGATGCTGAAAGCCCCAAACTCAGGGAAACCACCAGCAGAGTAAGGAGGCTGCAGAGTGCCATGCAGGAGAACTTCACACTTACTCTGCCCCACAGAACAATGTCACATTTCAGCTCTCTCCACAGCAGTCCAGAGAGGGTGCTGAGGAGCAGTAAAGAGGGTGCTGGAGAGTGGTTAGGATGGCACTGAGTCATTGACTACATCACTGCCCTGTCCTAACCCATCCACAAAGGAACACAAGGGAGCTGCTTCTCCTGTAGCCATATGTTAATGGTTGGAAAACTGCTTCTCCTGTAGCCCATATGTTAATGGTTGGACAACAGCTGCTCTGATGCTCTGTGGCTGTCATCTAATAGCACCCTTTAGATGTCCTGTTAATCACTAAGAGAATGTAGTCTTCATGTCAGGTGGAGCAGAGTTGAACTGAAGTACAAAGAAACCTTATAGGAACTAAAATTGACTTAATTCAGAGGAACCCATGTAATTGGTGTTCTCGCTGTCTCGAAAGCACAAGTTGGACTTTGCACATCTTTAGTATGATTTGGGAATAGCTAAGGTGTGGTTCAGTCCCATCTATGCTGCAAGACCAAGCCACACTTTTAACTGTTTGTCATTATTGTGTTATAATCAGATCCTGTAATGTGTCAGCTTTGCAGACTACAGATGGGACCTCAGCTTCCTATTAGGAGGTCAGGTGAGCTCAGGTGGTTAAAGATGAAATCCTGGCCCTGCAGAAGTCAATGGTGAAACATCCATTGATCTCAATGGAGCCATGATTTTACTCCAAGTATCTACTTTGGTATAATGAATGTAGATAACTTAACTACAGAGCTCCCTTTGAAGGTCTCTCTGTTCATAATGAGCCAGTGTCATCTGCAGAGTGATCTGTCATTTGTATTATTACTAATAAATACTAGCATTATGCTAGCCATTGCTGGTGCTTTACAAACAGAGAAACATACAGTCCAACTTCCCAAAAAATAGTAACTCTTGCTCTAGTTCATACTAATGTTTTTTCCATCCTTCGCTGCTCAGTGAACCCTTCTAACTGATACATTTCGGAAAATGTTGCACAAATTGCTAAAACTTTTTTTAACTAAAACAAAAATAAATTGCTCAATTAGTTCTTACATCAGGACCTACCACAATGATGTTGCTTATGATGACTGCTTAGAAAGAGGACTCATTACATGCATTGCTTAGCTATACTGGGATAATGGCAGCATGAAGGAATTATATACACACAAAGACAAGCGCAAATTGTTAACATAATACAACACTTGTCCTTATGTGTGCTCTTCAATTTTACAGGTAACTTATAAATTTTACCCTATGGTGCAGATTTTGAGAAAAAAATCTGCATGGTTTCTAAGTAGAGAGGAAGTCATCTGACTTGTTGATATTGAAATTGCTTTCCTCAAATTAAAGTATAAACAGATCCCTCAGAAAATATCTCTGACTTCTACGTTAAATTGAAACTATCTTTTGATAACAAATCAAAATGTCAATATCCTTTTGAGAGAGTTGAAAGAACCAAGAGGGTCAAAACAATATGCTTTAAGAGTTCTATAATGCACAAATGTGAATGGTGAATTCCTATAGCGTATTTTCCCAGACAGGAAATTATTCAGTTGTTTCTGATTTTAAACAGATCTGGGTTTTCTACCTTCCGTGCAGCTGTCATTTAACTGTGATGTACAATGGGTAGAAAAACTATTTGATAAGAAGGCTGTAACAGTGTTGGGACTCACCACCTGGTGCCTCCTGCTGGTTGTCTCTGGGAATTAGCTCTGTCCAGTGGAGCATTCCCTCCTGGTGGTGTCCTGTCCATTGTCTCGTCCTCAGTTGGCATATGGACCTGCGTTGTTCCCAACTCACGACGTCCTCTTCCGGGACCACTGGCCTTCAGTAGTGCCCCTTAGTCCATCCACACCCCCTTCTAGGGTAGGGGGATGATCATAATTCTCTCTATGGCCCAGTCACCATGTCCAACCACACACCCTAAAGCCTAATCCCTCTTGCCAGGGATCTGGTGTAGTCTATAATGGCCGCTCCCTAGGGCCAATGGCTGGGTGTACTGCAAGGGGGGCAGGGGGGACCCAGGCCTCGCAGGCTCCAGGCTCCCCTCCTCTGTCTGTTTCCCTGGGCCGCTTCCCTATGGCCCCTTGCACCTGCTAGGCCCTTCCCTTCAAGGCCGGCAGCCTGGCAGGCTCCAGGCTAGAGCTCCCTTTTGCTCCCCGAGCCTGGCCAGCACTGCGCTGTCTGCAGCACTAGTCTCCCACCCTTAGAGACTGACCTTCCTCCCTCTCAAAGGCCTGGGACAGACTGACTGCTCCCTTCCTGGGCAGCCTTCTTATAGGGCTGAGCCTGGCCCTGATTGGCTGTCTCCAAACTAGGCTCTGATTGGCTCACAATAAGCCCTTCCCTAATTGGTTCCCTGTCTGCGCAAGGTCCCTGGCCTGGCGCAACCCACACTCTCCGGGAGTTGGGCAGTCTGCCCCACTACAAAGCCATTTGGTATTATCAGCTCTATTTTTAAAGAGTAGAAAGGATTTAGTTACTGTGGGTAGTAAAGACGTGTTTAGTTTGTATCTAGGCAATATTGTACAGTTGCTAACTTATGGTATAAAGTGATTTTTATTACTTATAGATTTTGTACATACACATGACCCATCATGCCTTGAACCAAATATAGGACAAAGATGGACAATGAGAAAGAGTTGGAAATTTGTATAACGGGGAACTAAACACTATTTTCAGTAATATTTCTTGTAAGTACAGTTTCATGATTTAGCACTACCAAGGAATATACAATACAATAGTAAGATAGAGAGAAGATGGTAAAACTCTATGGTATGGAGGAAAATGTGCAAAAAATGTGTTTCACTTAGGGTTTTATAAATGATGCACACATTTTCACTGCTGTACAAATTAGTAGTACAGTGAGAGATGTCCTTTTTAATGAGAGACAGTTGAGAATGGGAATTCATTTATTTTCCAGCACAGTCACGTATGGGCTTCACAGTCATCACCCTCTCCTATTTCTGTCACAGACACATGGACATATTTTGTTCTCAGTTAACACCAGCGTAACACCAATGAAGTTAGTGGAGCGGTTTCATCTTTCGGCATAGAGAGGCCCAATCAATACTTGAATAACGTGCCCAAATTATTCTACTGCAGACTTGCAAAATCCAACTTCTGTCCTCAAGGCAGGGACACCTGTTACCTGTATCACTTTGAATTAGGCATTGTACAGTGGTTTCTGACTAAAATCTACATTACCTGGCAGCTTATAATATCAGAAAACAATACTGAAGACATTTTAATGTTTCTAAAAGGCAGATTCTATTTCACGATATAACAGAGTTCACTGGAAGCAAAACCCAGTGCAAAATGTCACCTTTAACAAATAATAAAATAAGGAACAGTAATTTTGTAGCTTTTTTTCAAAAACAATTGAAAACACTTTTGTATTTACTCAAAGTATATGGCTCTCATCACCATAATATCTGAGCGCCTCACAATCATTAAGAACACATCCTCACAACACCCCTGTGTGGTAGGGAAGTATAATCATCTCAATTTTACTGAAAGGTAAGCTGAAGCACTGAAAGACTTACACAAGGTCACAAAGGAAGTCTGTGGCAATTCTGGGGAACTGAACTCAGACCTCCAAAGTCTCAATGTAGTTTATTAGCAATTCTCCTTCCCTCACAAGACTGCACTTTTGTTAAGTGCAAATTTACATATTAGAACAAACAGATGTCATTTGGGGACCAAGTTAGTGAGGGTGTTTGACTGAGTCGTGTATATACTAATGGTCAAGGAACAGTTTTGTTAAGTTTCAGGAGTAAAATTCTGACCCTTCTGAAGTCAAAGTGAGCTTTTCCATCGACTTCAATGGAACCAGGATTTCACCCCAGGTCTTAATTCTAATATGAACTACTATAATTAGGAAACTTTTTTCTGTTATAAGAAATCAAGTGCTTAATAGCATGTCTGAACATAAGGTCTGATTTTGATTGATTTACAAGATTTGACTTTATAGATGGAGCATGTGAAACAAATAAACTAAGTGACTTTCCAAAGGTCAAAGAAGAAGTCAGTCTCAGAACTTGGACTAGAACCCAGAACTGGCTTTGAGTCTAACGGGTTTGAGCAGAAATTTGTTAATACTGGAAGATGCTAAATCTATGTACCTTGTGTGGTAGATGTTATCTGTATTCCACAGAAAAGCATAAAGCAGCTCTTTGCTGCACAAAACAAACACACAGTCCCCTAATAAACTGGACCACCCCCTTTCTTTACATTATCCAAGCAGACAGCCCTCAGGATGGTGTTCTTCAAAACCTTTTAACAAGAAATGCCATTCAGGGAAAAAGTATTTTGATGAACAAGTTTCAAACTAAATGTGAAATGTTCCCAGGAGACAGAACTACTGTGCTACAATCTCCAGTGCTTGAACTGTATACCCTAGCCTTCCCCTAAAGAGAACTCAGTGGTTCTTTCTGCATTCTATGCCTGAACACTGTGAATTACTAAGCAAGTAAATGATAACAAATGTTAGTTCAGGTACATGTGCTGCACAACTGAAGAGAGGACTTCAGACAGACTGCATTTTCAGAGTACCATGTGTGCTGGTCAGAAACACTGGGTAAGATTCCACGCAGTACCTTTTGAAAGCACAGCACCACAACTCTCATCCAAGGAGGAGTGGGGCAAATGTGGGGCAAAGTGGGACAAGATTATGGACTGCTGTGGAGAGTATTGTGCTCTTAGCTCTGTGCTCTGAGAGCTGCTCTAATTTACGCACCCTCCTGTGGATTGCTAATCAGCAACTCTGCAGCCTGCAATCACTGAAAACCCCATGCTCGGGAAGCTTTACTCCTGTGTCCTGCCTGCCCCGGACACATCCCTCTCAGTGCCAACGTTTGTTCTCAGAACACAGCCTACAGCTGTCTATATCAGTTCCACTCTTGTTTTCTGCATAGTTTCTCTGGCCAGATCCAGAGCTTTTAGAGCCACTTTACACGGCACCAACCCTTTTACCTAGCATAAAGAAGCCAGAGCTGGGGTTAGAATCTCACTCACTAAATGTATCTGTGTTTGAGACTTTATGTTTGAAAATGTACAAATACAACCCTGTAATAACTGGACACAGTCATGGCTGAATGCACCTCTGCATGCTTATTTCAAGCTTTGTTTTGTTTTGGGTTTTCAGAATAACACATTTCCTTTCTCTTACAGAAAACAAATCAAACAAACCTAAACAAAATAAAAACCGGTGTCTAAAGATATCATTAGCTAAAATGATAATGAAATGGGGATGTCCACATACCTGCAGTGCTAACTTTATCAAGTAATCTCCAGCCAAAGCTTTCAGGGCAGGGTCCGATAACTGAATCCTGGAATGAGAAAGGTGGCAACATACAAGGGGAAGACATGCATCCTTAAACATTAGTGAGAGTTTGTGGCATCAGGGGTGGCTTTAGTGTCAGGTTATGAGTCAACCGCACCCACAGAAATCATGAAATCAAGGGTGTCAAACCTGCATGACGCTGTGACCCTGTGAAATAGGTTGCAACACTACTCACCCAAATTTGGCCCAGCCACCTCTCTATCTTTTCATTTCACTCCAAGTGTTTGTGGATTTTTTGGGTGGTGGTGGTGGCTGGGGTCAACTAAACAATACCAAAAAGAATGTTCACCTTTTCATTCCATCTCCCAACTTTTTGCCTGGAAAATTTTTCAGATTTCAATTTATCAAAAATGTTACTTCAATTGAAAACATTATTTTGTGTTGTGAAAGTCTTGCAAAAAAAATGTGACCAGTTCTACTCTTCCTAGCAGAACTCAGAAGGCATGCCACAGGAACATTGCTTACCCTGAAACTCTGTGAGTCCTGTCAGGTGCTGCTGGATGAAGGGAGAACCTAAAACTGGAATTAGACCTTACATACATCCTTTTATAAGCCCAAATGTGATGAATCCCTGCTACTAACATTCTTAATTATTTCAGTATTCAATGCAAAAAGCTGCAATATTTGGAGGTTTTATAGTTACTTTTGTCACACTTTATATGAAAGTTACATTTTAAAATATTTTATGAAAGGTTAATGCATGATTTTATAATGAATTAAGTTTATAAGCATGTTACAGCCACATGTAGTATGTATTATAGATATTTACAAGCACATAAGTAGATGATGTTATTGATGGTTGTAAGCAATCTATAGACCTGTTGTACTCTATAATAAATCATACATTATTTATTTAAACATTA